>NC_136073.1:897264205-897513368 GCF_964261635.1 Lissotriton helveticus | reverse complement strand
TGAAGACCAGCACTCCAGCAGGAGTGCAGACCCAGCATGGTGAGACAAGCGAGAGAGAGAAGGGACCCCCCCCCCTCTGAAGACCAGCACTCCCAGCAGGAGTGCAGACCCCAGCATGGTGAGACAAGAGAGAGAGAGAAGGGACCCCCCCCTCTGAAGACCAGCACTCCAGCAGGAGTGCAGACCCCCAGCATGGTGAGACAAGAGAGAGAGAAGGGACCCCCCCTCTGAAGACCAGCACTCCAGCAGGAGTGCAGACCCCAGCATGGTGAGACAAGAGAGAGAGAGAAGGGACCCCCCCCCCTCTGAAGACCAGCACTCCAGCAGGAGTGCAGACCCCCAGCATGGTGAGACAAGCGAGAGAGAGAAGGGACCCCCCCCCTCTGAAGACCAGCACTCCAGCAGGAGTGCAGACCCCAGCATGGTGAGACAAGAGAGAGAGAAGGGACCCCCCCCCTCTGAAGACCAGCACTCCAGCAGGAGTGCAGACCCCAGCATGGTGAGACAAGAGAGAGAGAGAAGGGACCCCCCCCTCTGAAGACCAGCACTCCAGCAGGAGTGCAGACCCCCAGCATGGTGAGACAAAGCAGAGAGGGAGAGAAGGGACCCCCCCCCCCTCTGAAGACCAGCACTCCAGCAGGAGTGCAGACCCCCAGCATGGTGAGACAAGAGAGAGAGAAGGGACCCCCCCTCTGAAGACCAGCACTCCAGCAGGAGTGCAGACCCCAGCATGGTGAGACAAGAGAGAGAGAAGGGACCCCCCCCCTCTGAAGACCAGCACTCCAGCAGGAGTGCAGACCCCCAGCATGGTGAGACAAGAGAGAGAGAAGGGACCCCCCCCCCCCTCTGAAGACCAGCACTCCAGCAGGAGTGCAGACCCCCAGCATGAGAGAGAGAGAGAGAGAGAAGGGACCCCCCCCCCTCTGAAGACCAGCACTCCAGCAGGAGTGCAGACCCCAGCATGGAGAGACAAGAGAGAGAGAAGGGACCCCCCCCCCCCCTCTGAAGACCAGCACTCCAGTAGGAGTGCAGACCCCAGCATGAGAGACAAGAGAGAGAGAGAAGGGACCCCCCCCCTCTGAAGACCAGCACTCCAGCAGGAGTGCAGACCCCCAGCATGGTGAGACAAGAGAGAGAGAGAAGGGACCCCCCCCCCCTCTGAAGACCAGCACTCCAGCAGGAGTGCAGACCCCAGCATGAGAGAGAGAGAGAGAGAAGGGACCCCCCCCTCTGAAGACCAGCACTCCAGCAGGAGTGCAGACCCCCAGCATGGTGAGACAAGAGAGAGAGAGAAGGGACCCCCCCCCCCCCCCCTCTGAAGACCAGCACTCCAGCAGGAGTGCAGACCCCCAGCATGGTGAGACAAGAGAGAGAGAGAAGGGACCCCCCCCCCCCCCCTCTGAAGACCAGCACTCCAGCAGGAGTGCAGACCCCAGCATGGAGAGACAAGAGAGAGAGAGAAGGGACCCCCCCCCCCTGAAGACCAGCACTCCAGTAGGAGTGCAGACCCCAGCATGAGAGAGAGAGAGAGAGAAGGGACCCCCCCTCTGAAGACCAGCACTCCAGCAGGAGTGCAGACCCCCAGCATGGTGAGACAAGAGAGAGAGAAGGGACCCCCCCCCCCCTCTGAAGACCAGCACTCCAGCAGGAGTGCAGACCCCAGCATGGAGAGACAAGAGAGAGAGAGAAGGGACCCCCCCCCCCCTCTGAAGACCAGCACTCCAGCAGGAGTGCAGACCCCCAGCATGGAGAGACAAGAGAGAGAGAGAAGGGACCCCCCCTCTGAAGACCAGCACTCCAGCAGGAGTGCAGACCCCAGCATGAGAGAGACAAGAGAGAGAGAGAAGGGACCCCCCCCCTCTGAAGACCAGCACTCCAGCAGGAGTGCAGACCCCAGCATGAAGAGACAAGCAGAGAGAGAAGGGACCCCCCCCCCCTCTGAAGACCAGCACTCCAGCAGGAGTGCAGACCCCCAGCATGGTGAGACAAGAGAGAGAGAGAAGGGACCCCCCCCCCTCTGAAGACCAGCACTCCAGCAGGAGTGCAGACCCCAGCATGGTGAGACAAGAGAGAGAGAGAAGGGACCCCCCCCCCCCTGAAGATCAGCACTCCAGCAGGAGTGCAGACCCCAGCATGGTGAGACAAGAGAGAGAGAGAAGGGACCCCCCCCCCTGAAGATCAGCACTCCAGCAGGAGTGCAGACCCCCAGCATGGTGAGACAAGAGAGAGAGAAGGGACCCCCCCCCCCCTCTGAAGACCAGCACTCCAGCAGGAGTGCAGACCCCAGCATGGTGAGACAAGAGAGAGAGAAGGGACCCCCCCCCCTGAAGATCAGCACTCCAGCAGGAGTGCAGACCCCCAGCATGGTGAGACAAGAGAGAGAGAAGGGACCCCCCCCCCCTCTGAAGACCAGCACTCCAGCAGGAGTGCAGACCCCAGCATGGTGAGACAAGAGAGAGAGAAGGGACCCCCCCCCTCTGAAGACCAGCACTCCAGCAGGAGTGCAGACCCCAGCATGAGAGAGAGAGAGAGAGAGAGAGAAGGGACCCCCCCCCCTCTGAAGACCAGCACTCCAGCAGGAGTGCAGACCCCAGCATGAGAGAGAGAGAGAGAGAAGGGACCCCCCCCCCCTCTGAAGACCAGCACTCCAGCAGGAGTGCAGACCCCAGCATGAAGAGACAAGAGAGAGAGAAGGGACCCCCCCCCCTCTGAAGACCAGCACTCCAGCAGGAGTGCAGACCCCAGCATGGTGAGACACGAGAGAGAGAGAAGGGACCCCCCCCCTCTGAAGACCAGCACTCCAGCAGGAGTGCAGACCCCAGCATGGAGAGACAAGAGAGAGAGAAGGGACCCCCCCTCTGAGGACCAGCACTCCAGCAGGAGTGCAGACCCCAGCATGGTGAGACAAGAGAGAGAGAAGGGACCCCCCCCCCCCTCTGAAGACCAGCACTCCAGCAGGAGTGCAGACCCCAGCATGAGAGAGAGAGAGAGAAGGGACCCCCCCCTCTGAAGAGGAACAGCTTCTGAGAATCCGAGCTCTCACCTCTCCCAGATTCATGCGTGAGTAACACATCCAGGCCAGGTGTTCTTCCCTTGCAGTGAGGGAATTGTAGCCCTGCTGATCCCCTTACAAAACAAGCATTGGCAAAGCCAATAGATCTGGCATTCATGTTGAGTCCTGACTAAAACATTAAAGAGCAACCTGCTCCTGTGAAAAAATCAAAACAAAGATATTGCTTTCTAAAAACCAATCTATGGTTTAAATAATTTAATATGTAGTCATTCATAATACTTTTGAGATGTAAAATAGTCCCTCCTTGTTAGAGATGGGGATTTCTGGTTGGCTGAGGCTTGCGCCAAAGCCAGGCAGAAACCGCCACTCTAGTCAGGGCAAGGAAGTCACCCGCCAAAGATAACCCCCGCTCAACCCCTTGGTAGCTTGGCACGAGCAGTCAGGCTTATCTCGGAGGCAATGTGTGAAGCGTTTGCGCGCGCACCCAGCAACAACACCCAAGGCCCACCACAAAGGAAACTCCACACCAGGGTACATATAAAAATAGCCTTTGTATTATACCAAACACATTAGATAAAAAACACACAATTTACACTGTGCCTCTCGCACGGGCGGAATTTACAGGGGATTATATACATGGGACAGGGCCACGTGGACCACTGTCAGGAATAAGCACTTTTAGAACTAGCACTTGGTAGAAATAGCACTTAGAACATAGAATAATTGTAGCACCAAATAGCAAATGTAGTATACAACCAGTAACCACTGGTAAAAGGTAAGTACACCCTACGCAATCCACATTTGTAAAGTGCACAATCACCCGTAAGGGTCTCTAGGCGCTGGGGGGCCGTCGGGAAGATTAAGCAAGCTATTGCCCAGAGTCACATGGTGCTGAGCTAACCTGCCGCCGGAGCCGGGGATCGAACCGTGATCCCCAGATTACAGCGTCAGTCGCCCTGGCCGCGGCGCCACACCTCAGGCACCTTAGGCACATATCACGCAGGGAACCATGAACTCACTAGCATAACTATACTAGGTAAAACAACCTCCTAGACATAAACCATATCTAGAGGCATCAAGACAGGGTGCGCAAAACATACTACAGACAGTACATTTCCTAACACCCAAGAGCATCAGCACATAAATCAGCATAGCACATAAATCACATTAGGGTCCATGTTTCGCCACTGCGCCAAAACCTAAACGTAGCAGCTGCCCACTACTTGCTGGGCAGCTGAGGACAAGAACAGGGCCGAAAAGCTGCAGCTGGCACTAAGTGCTGCGCAGCTGGGGAAGGCCAAGGTAGGGATGAAGGAGTGCGACTCCCTCCTGAGTCCAGAGACATGTCCCTAGGAAGAAAAACCTAAACGGTGCAGCTGCCCACTACTTGCTGGGCAGCTGGGATCTGTAAACTGTGGCATGGGCCTCACTGGGCCTTAGGAGCAGAACTGCGCCACGTGGGAGCCTTCTAGGCTCTAGAAGAACAATGATTGAGGGCGGAATGGCGGGGGGACAAGCACCAGCGGGAAGGGGGGGGCGGGCACCGGCAATGTGCCCCAACACCTTCTCTAACAAAAATGGCCCCCTGAGCCCTCGTGGGCTCTAAATACAAAATGCCCCCTAGATGTAGGAGCCTCTCGGGCTCGAAATACAAATGCTGCCAACTGGAGGGAGCGGCCCGCTGCCGGCCGGGGCCGCTCTACCTCCCAAAATGCCCCCAAATCAACGGTGGAGCGGCCCGCTACCAAGTGGGGCCGCTTAGGAGACAACCCGGGACAACCCTCTCCTTACCGGGCTGCCCTGCTTGCGGGTGCCGTCTCTTCTCTGGGACCGGCGGCTGGGTTCGGCCTCCGGGGCTCCCCTCACTCATGGGAGCCCCGCTGCGCTCACCACCTCGAGCGCGTCTTCACTCGGTTCCCCATCTCGGGACCGGGACTTTTCACCTGGAGACTGAAAGGCTCCGGGACTTCTTGCGGCCACTCGGGGAGGCGGGGTAGGCTCCCAGCCTCCCCACGTAACACCAGCTTCCTCTCGGTGGCGGGCAGCATCCCCGGTCTCCCTCTCAACACGGGAGACCGGCAAGGCTGGCAATGGCTTCCCCCAGGCAGGGGGAAGGGGAAGGGACGCCATCCAGGCCCCGCCCACAGTCAGGCGGGTGCGGGCCTGGCTTCCGGTTTTGCCGCGGCGGCAGCACCGGCATTTTCTTTCCCGGGGCAATACGAGGGGTAGGCTCCCTCGATGAAGAAAATAAACGTAGCAGCGGGGTGGGCACCCGCTCAGGTGCATATAAACGGGATGGGCACCCGTAAATAAATAATTAAATGCATGCATAAGGCAGGGTGGGCTCCTGCCTGGAAACAACAAAATAAGCGGGGCAGGCACCCGCGCTGCCGCTAAGGAATGCAATCATGAGGGGCCGGCTCCCTCCAGATAAGGAGCAAACCAAGATAAGCGCGCTCACCAGGCCAGCATCCAAAAGTAAAAATACAGCACTCCTATCTGGCAAAAGGTCCTGGGAGCTGGTGAGAAAGGTAAAAGGATGCCAGGAATCACTCCAGCAAAGCATGAGGGTCACCAAGAAGTCCATCAGCAATCCAGGGGCTGGGTAGGGCCCAGGGAGGCAAGCCTTCCCCTGGGCCCCAGCAGCAGCACGCCCCTGGTAGATTCAAGTCAGGAAACAAGAACATTTAACATGAGGTCACAGCTTCTTTTTATACACAGAATCCCTTTGTCTCTAGAGTGCAGGGTGGGGGAAACCAGACGCAGCTGGTTTTGGAGCACTCTGTTGTGCTCAGCCCCTCTGCCCATTCACTGGCCAGGCCAGGGTCATCAGTCGCACCACAGGGGGCGGAGCCAGCATTGTGTAGGGAAAGCCCAGCCCTATTCAGGTCCCAGGTGCACTCCTCCCACCCATCTGGCTGTCAATTTCTCTATTCACCACCGAGACAGACCCATCCTGACTCCTGGAGCCAGGCACACCAGCCAGCTCCAGCCAATCACAAGCCAGACAGTTAAATCACATTAACTGCACAGACATGCCAACTTCTAGAAGTGGCACTTCCACACTAGACCCAGTAAAGCCGCACACATCATCGCGCAGCATTTAATCTCACGAGTTCGCACATACCAAACTCGACCCTGCACTCCCCACACATCAGGAACTACCATGGACACATACATTCCCCATGCATTCCTATGGGAGGGCAGGCCAATCTCACACACGCACTCAGAGTGCGCACGCACTTTACACTGGGACATAAAGCGCGCAAAGAACAGAAATCACTATACTTATCTCAGAGTTCAATGCAAAAAGTTCAGGGGTGAACCTGCCAGAAGGGCCAAGTCCAACACTCCTGCATTGTAATGCAAGCACTCCATTGGCGGTGGAATGATACTTCAACCAGCCAATAGCATGAGGTGAGAGATTCTGCCTTGGGAGGACCCGAAGCCCGCTCGATGTATGTTTCAAAGAATGTGCGCTGTACTGTCAGCCAGACCTATTTAGGACTACAAGTCCCAGCATGCCATAGCTTCCCGGAATGAGCTCCTCGTGCATTGACTGTCCTGGGAATCCGAGAATCTCTGCCATCTGTATGCTTCCAGAGATCAGACTGCAGTTTGCACGCACGAGCCCCCATGAATGTGTGCGCGGGCATCACTCTGGCACGAGGAATCCCGTCTGTAAATGCCGTTTGCAGTGCAGGGTTTTGTGCCTGAGAATTCCTCGTGAGTCTAAACGACCCCATCGCCCTGTAAAACAGAAAACCATGTGTATGTTCGGGTGGGGTCTGTCCAGCCATGCTCCTGGAGTCCGTGAATGCTCTTTAATGAGTGATGTGACATGTGCAGACTGTGCTGGGTATTCAGACTGCGCGTGGAGGCGCCAGGGCAGCCTGCTGCCAGCAGTGCCTGGTCACCTGCATGGATGGGCATGCAATGGGGAGTCCCTTGCATTGGCATGTGCTTGTGTATCCAGACTGTAGTGCCTGTTTCTGCAGGGCCGGGGTGCAGTGCCTGCTTCCGGAGTCCCTTGCATTGGCATGTGCTTGTGTATCCAGACTGTAGTGCCTGTTTCTGCAGGGCCGGGTGTGCAGTGCCTGCTTCCGGAGTCCTTGCATTGCCATGTGCTTGTCTGGCTGCGGCTGAGGCGTGCGTGCTGGGGATGTAGAGCCGGAGGGGGGGGGGGGGGGGATTAAGGCCCCGTCTATTCCTGCTCTGACAGGCACAGCCCTCCATGCCTGCACAGCCGGCTGGAGGGAGAAGGCGGTGCCCGTGACGTCACGGCCCTTTAAGCCGGCCGGCAGCAGCTGCAGCAGAGGCTCGTCCGCCGGTTCACCTGCTGCAGCCGAGGGGGCCCGGGGGCACCGGCCGGAGGGGAGCCGGCACAGGGTGTGGAGGAGGAGCCGGAGCGGGCACTGACTGCAGGGGCCACTACACCCCCGGGCGGCTGGAGGTGCAGCTGGTGCTGACCCAGGGCACTGCCGGAGGTGTGCTCAGTACTGACCCAGGGCACTGCAGGACCACATCCCCCGGGCACCGCTGGGGCCACCCCCCGGGCGGCTGGAGCTGAGCAGAGCCCGGGCACCGCTGGGGCCACCCCCCGGGCGGCTGGAGCTGGAGGTGCCGCCGGCGCGGACCCCGGGCACTGCCGGAGCTGTGCTCAGGACTGGAGCAGGGCGCTGCAGGGACACATCCTCCTGGGCAGCAAGAGACGCAGCTGCGCTCAGTGCTACGCGAGGACGACACATAGCGCCCACTCTGGCATGCAGGCGCTGGAGGTGCAGCTGTGCTCAGTGCTACGCGAGGACGACACATAGCGCCCACTCTGGCATGCAGGCGCTGGAGGTGCAGCTGTGCTCAGTGCTACGCGAGGACGACACATAGCGCCCACTCTGGGCTGCAGGCGCTGGAGGTGCGCTCAGTGCTAGTTAAGGATCCCGTGAGAGCGGCTGGAGCTGGAGGTGCCCACGGGGCGGGGCCAGGCACTGCAGGGGGTCCACTGTCATAAGAGAGGCACTCTACTGTCACCCCGCTGTCACAAGAGACACCCCACTGTCATCCCGCTGTCACAAGAGACACCCCACTGTCATCCCGCTGTCATAAGAGACCCCCACAGTCTCCCCGCCTGCAGGGCACAGCTCCCACTCCCGCCGCTGCCCAGTCTCCCCCTCATTCATGCAGGAGCCAGGGGGGCTGGGGCGAGACTTGACCCCCCACTGAGACCTGCCCCAGAGGGGTCCCCGTCCCACCCGGGCTGGGGTCACAGAGGGACCCCCGGGGTCCAGTCCTGACCCGAGGGTCGTGGGGGCGGACTCTGCCAGCGCCCCTCCCCAGCACCTACGGCCCCCCAACACCCCCCCATCACAAGAGCCCCCCCATACCCCCCCCCCACCGATCACTAGAGCCCCGTCCGATTTAAAGGGACTTCAAGGAATCTGCTGTCAGCGCTGACGTCATAAAGTAAGAGCATTCCTTCCTTCCCACGTCACGCGGTGACGTCAGGGGCTCGGCGAGCGCCAAGGAAGCTGCTCTCACTGGGGTATCCACGTCCAGACCCCCCCCCCACCCCCTGAGCTCTGCAGGACACCTCCCCGAAATACCAGGTCAAAGGTCGTCTGTGATACCTCGAGAAGGGCCGCTGTGTGAACCGGAGCCTCGTGAGAGCTGCCTCCTTTTCACCCCTGATTTGAGCTGCGGTTTAATTTTTGGGAGAACAGCTTGGATTTCCCAATTTCATCTTGGTACATCTCATGTCTGCCTCACACCTCGGAGTGTCCGAAAGAGCAGGTGCCCTGGAGCAGGAGGGGTCACCGGAAGCACTTCCTCAGACAAAACTGACACCTTCCATCTTGGATCATAAAACAAATCGAGTCCATGTAACCAAGCTCTGGAGACACCAACCGAAGTCTAGAGTCCATCCCAAAAACTCCTGAAAAACCCCACACAGCGACCGAGTCTTAACCAAACCCTCTGTCAACCCACTGAGCAGTCAATCTAATCCTCCAAGCCTCAAATTCATCATTGAACATTCTAGCCAATCCATAAAGCCTCAAATTCATCATTGAACATTCAAGTCAATCCTTCAAGCTCTTAAATTCATCATTGTACATTCTAGTCAATCCTTCAAGATCTCAAATTCATCCATTGACAGTCAAGTCACTCCATCAAGCCTCAAATTCATCCATTGAACAGTCGTCAATCCTTGAAGCTCTTAAATTCACCCAGTGAACATTCAAGCCAATCCATAAAGCCTCAACTTTATCCATTGAACATTCTAGTCAATTCTTCAAGATCTCAAATTTATCCATTGACATTCAAGCCAATCCATAAAGCCTCAAATTTATCCATTGAACATTCTAGTCAACCCTTCAAGATCTCAAATTCATCCATTGACATTCAAGCCAATCCATAAAGCCTCAACTTTATCCATTGAACATTCTAGTCAATTCTTCAAGATCTCAAATTTATCCATTGACATTCAAGCCAATCCATAAAGCCTCAACTTTATCCATTGAACATTCTAGTCAATTCTTCAAGATCTCAAATTCATCCATTGACATTCAAGCCAATCCATAAAGCCTCAAAATTATCCATTGAACATTCTAGTATATCCTTCAAGCCTCAAATTCACCATTGAACATTCTAGTCAATTCTTCAAGATCTCAAATGTATCCTTTGAACATTCAATCCAATCCATAAAGCCTCAAATGTATCCATTGAACATTCTAGTCAATCCTTCAAGATCTCAAATTCATCCCTTGAACATTCAAGCCAACCCATAAAGCCTCAAAATTATCCATTGAACATTCTAGTCAATCCTTCAAGATCTCAAATTCATCCATTGAAAATTCTAGTCAATCCTTCAAGATCTCAAATTCATCCCTTGAACATTCAAGCCAACCCTTCAAGCTCCCAAATTCATCCATTGACAGTCAAGTCACTCCATCAAGCCTCAAATTCATCCATTGAACAGTCGTCAATCCCTCAAGCTCTTAAATTCACCCAGTGAACATTTAAGCCAATTTATCGAACTCTCAAATTCATCCATCACACTTTTGATTCAATCATTTTTCAAACTCTTGAGTTTAGCCATTAAAGTTTCACATCAATCCGCAAAATTCCAGAGTTGAGCCATTTTACGAGTTGGTCTTCGGAACTCCTGAGGCTTGCCACTAAAGTCCTGAGTCAACCCGCTCATGTATTGAGCCTTCATCCAGCTGTTTGTCCACCGAGCTCTGTTCGATCCGTGGAACACTGAAGTCAACCTGCAAAGCACGAGTCAATCTGACAACCTCAAGTCAATCCGTTAACATCAACTCCATCCGTTGAACTCCAACATTCATGAACTTAACTCTCTGCCAAGATGTTGTTTCGAAGGAAGTCTGTCCTCCTACGGCACACCGAGGTGCCCGCCTGCATGGCGGAGAACTTCATCCTGAGCGGCTACCGCATCCCTAACTGCAGCTTCAGCGAGTGCCTGGGCTCAGCCTTCCAGCCCACCAACGAGACGGGCAACTTCTGGACCCACTTTTTGGCCCTCTTCGTCTTCGCCTTCTACTTCCTGGAGCTTTTCTGGTGGGAGGAGTCGGCGCCTGCCCTCGACCCCTTCTACTACCCCTTTTGGAGCTACTTCATTGGCGTCTGCGGCCTGCTGGTGGTCAGCAGCATGGCCCACCTCTTCAATTCCATGTCCATCGTCGTTCGCGAGATCTGCTTCTTTGTTGACTATGGCACCATCAGTGCTTACACAGTGGGGTCGTCCTTGGCCTACTTCTACTACATCAACCCACGCACGGGCGTGGCCAATAACGGCTCAATGCCGTGGCTAGACAACACACCGATGGACGAGTCCAAGGAGCTGGCCCCATCCTTAGATGTCCTTTTGTCATCAGCTGCCTGGTACCCGGCTTGGTTGCCACCGGTGGGCAATGCCTTGGCCAGGATTGGCTGGTGGTTTGAGGCACTTTATGTTCCCACAGCCTGTCTGCTGGCCGTGATGTGCACGCTGGCCTGTTGCTGCTCCCGCCATCAGTGGCCCCGCTATCGCTACGTCATCCGCACCGTGGTCTTCCTTCTGCCCTTCGTGGTGGTGTCCACGCCTGTTTTCTACAGGCTGTACATGGGCGCCTGTAGCAGCACCCTAGGACTGTTCTTCGCTCGCCATTGCCTCTGGTTGCTCGTCTCCGGGGTATTCAACATCTGCAAGATACCGGAGCGCCTCCTGCCGGGCAAGTTCGACATCTGGGGCCACAGCCACCAGTGGTTCCACGTATGCACCTTCATGTGCATCCTCGACGAGCTGCACATGATCAAGGAGGCGATGAGGGGGCTGGAGGGGGACCTGCCGCGACCGCCCACCTTCCTGGCCACCTTCGGGGTCATGCTGGTGCTGCTGCTTGGACTGGCCGCCATCGTCCTCTGGTTCGCCATGAAAGTCCGCGCCATGGAGCGCAAACCCAAGACTCACTGAATGGAGGCGCCAGTGGGCGCCATTTTCTCAGCCATCCTACAAGACACTCTCTGCTCAAACTCAAGCTTGGTTGTCCAGCTCAGCATGAGGCGTGGAGGGGAAGCGCTGTTGGACTTGGCGTTGTGGGAGCACTTAGAAGATGGCATTGGACCACAACTTAGTAACTAGCGATTACCTCATGGTACCCCGGGATCATGTGCACTTTAGTTACTTTTTTCAGTAGCACTTGTTGCATGGTGTGCGGGCACCAGGCCAGGAGGTGCCACCCGGCCACCACTCTGGGCATTTTTTGTTATTATTCTGAAATGGCACTTGTTGTTGGACCAGCTGCTACCATTAGTTCCAAAGAGAGGGGATTAAGACCAATCAATAAAAAATAATATTGAAATGGAGACGATATGTGGTAAGCGAGACCCTTGCTGGTGGTGGGAGGCGAACGCCGCGGGGGATGTGTAACAGTGAACAAGATTTGGGTTTGCTCAGAAATGTATCCCATTTTCAGTCTTTGTGGCAGATTGCAATTGGATTCATGGGGGGTTCTGCTGCTTCCTGTGTTATACTTATTTTGTGTTGGATGGAAGCTTGCACTGCTGCTTCCCGTGCTCTTCCTGGTCTGTGTGTGAATGAAGCTTGCACTGCTGCTTCCCGTGATCTTCATGGTCTGTGTGTGAGGGAAGCTTGCTCTGCTGTTACCTGTGCTGTACCTGTTCTATGTGTGAGTGAAGCTTGCACTGCTGCTTCCCGTGCTCTTCATGTTCTGTGTGTGAGGAAAGCTTGCACTTCCACTGCCTGTGCTCTTCATGTTCTGTATGGGAATGAAGCTTGCACTTCCACTGCCTGTGCTCTTCATGTTTTGTGTCTGAGGGGAACCTGCACTGCTGCTGCCTGTGCTCTTCATGTTCTGTGTGAGAGGGAAGCTTGCACTGCTGCTGTCTGTGCTCTTCCTGTTCTGTGAGGGAAGCTTGCACTGCGGCCTGTGCTCTTCATGTTCCATGTGTGAGGGAAGCTTACCCTGCTGCTGCCTGTGCTCTACCTGCTCTGTGTGTGAGGGAAGATGACCCTGCTGCTGCCTGTGCTCTACCTGCTCTGTGTGTGAGGGAAGCTTGCACTGCTGCTGCCTGTGCTGCACCTGCTCTGTGTGTGAGGGAAGCTTGCACTGTTGCTGCCTGTGCTCTACCTGTTCTGTGTGTGAGGGAAGCTTGCACTGCTGCTGCCTGTGCTGCACCTGCTCTGTGTGTGAGGGAAGCTTGCACTGCGGCCTGTGCTCTTCATGTTCTGCGTGTGAGGGAAGTTTGCACTGCTGCTGCTGCTTGTGTACAAATTAGTCTATTTGTGCCCTGCTGCTCCGTGTGTGTGTGTGTGTGTGGGGGTGGTCATGATTGCTGCTTGTACCACACTGTGAACAAAGCTTACGTTGCTGCTGTGCCTGTTCTGCATGTGGTCAAACGTGCTGCTCCTTCTGAAATACCCCGTTCAGCGAGTGGGTGAAGCTTGCTCAGCTCTTGCCTTTGGTCTCCCTGTCCTGTGTGTGAGTGAAACGTGAGCTGCAACTTCTGCTCTGTGAGTGAACCCAGCTTCAGCTCATCTTACTGGCTCTGTGCTTATTCTGAGCAACAGTGTTCAGTGCTTCAAGCTAAATATAAGTTTGCCAACTAGAGTACTGCATGTAGATTGAAAAAGGCAATCCCAAGTTTGTCTTTCTGAAAATTGGTGACACCCCATGGGAGCTGCCTTACCTAGTATTGTATGAATCAGTAAGCTAACATTGTTTTATTACAATGAAGCTGTGCCAAAATTATTTGGTAACAATTGATTTACAAAATTGATAATTTCTTTAGATATCAGTGCCCTGGAAGGGGGAGGGGGGAATTGTGCAATGAGTGAGTATAGGAAGGGTTGAGTGACATAAACACAATGGCCAAAAGGGCCACACATTATTATATACAAAATTATTGCAATTTATAGAAATGAATGACCATTGGTTCTGTTCTAACTTAGAGACAACCAGACTTCATAAGTGTACCAAATAACACAATATTGAAAAATGAAGTTGGAAAACACAGAAGTAGTCGACGTTTCGACCCCTTTAAGAAAGCAGGCTAGGATAGATCCCTTGCAGTGGGGTCTTCATCAGGACGAAAGACAGGGTCACAGACCAGGATGCTCGTTTTTGAACGGTGGAGGAAGAATTACCCTCCTAGGGTGTATAGTCTGGACACTGGTTATAACCTCATGGGAAGGATGGTGGCAAAGCCTTTGTTGGTGGATTGGCACCAAGGAACCGTATCTCAAGTTATTTCAAAAAATTCAAATTCGAATGGGGTCCGAGATCACAAGTAGCCGCATGTTGATGGCAGGCTAAACACATGAATGTGCGCGCGTCAGATCGGTCATTCCGCTGGCATAGCGTTTCGGTACGCGTCTTACCAGCGGTTACAGAGAAACTTTGTCCTCGACATTGAACCCTGCATTAGATGGTGGTTCAATCAGTACGTCTATTTCGAATCTCTGCCATTGACTCCTCGTCTACCGAAACGCTGTACCCGTTCTCTCTGTGAGGGAGGCGTGCACGACTTCTTTCCATGCTGTGCCTGTTCTGTGTGTGAGAGAATTTAGCTTTGCTGGTACCGTTGCTTTGCCTGTCCTTTGTGTGAAGGAAGCTTGCATTGCTGATCCTGTGCTGCGCTTGTCCTCTCTCTCTGTGTGTGCTGTGCCTGTTCTCTCTATGAGGGAGGCGTGCACGACTTCTTTACATGCTGTGCCTGTTCTGTGTGTGAGAGAATTTAGCTTTGCTGGTACCGTTGCTTTGCCTATCCTTTGTGTGAAGGAAGCTTGCATTGCTGATCCTGTGCTGCGCTTGTCCTCTCTCTCTGTGTGTGCTGTGCCTGTTCTCTCTATGAGGGAGGCGTGCACGACTTCTTTACATGCTGTGCCTGTTCTGTGTGTGAGAGAATTTAGCTTTGCTGGTACCGTTGCTTTGCCTGTCCTCTGTGTGAAGGAAGCTTGCATTGTTGATCCCTGTGCTGTGCCTGTCCTCGCTCTCTCTGTGCTGTACCCATTCTCTCTGTGAGGGAGGCGTGCACGACTTCTTTCCATGCTGTGCCTGTTCTGTGTGTGAAGGAATTTAGATATTTCACAGCCAGGTGGGCAGAAAATCTGGATTTTATTAAAGAGAGGGAGGCTACAATTCTGCAAATCATCTTTATTGCCAGCTCACAACAGCAACAATTGAAGAATATAGAACTTTAATAATATTCTAATAGCCTGTAAAGTCCCCCACACACAGTGTTCTCCCTTCTTTGGGGATAACTTCTGTGGTCATTAACCTCCATACAAAACCTTTCCCATCGGTGAGAGAGAAGCCTCTTACTCTGAAAGAGAAAACAATCCGTATATTCAGCAATTGAGGTGTGCAGCCATCATCGTCATCATTTGAGGACTTCAGGGAAACACTGAAAACTTGGCTGTTTAGACAAGTTTATTGAACAACTTAGACACTAATAACCCCTCTTCTCCCCAGCACCATGAGACCTTTTTGGTGTACTTTCGCTTAACATAACAACATAACATAACATCAAATTCCACCCACCCAAGGGTCCAGCCTTCAGTGGCAAAACTGTTTCATGACAAGGATCCTGATTTAGGGGGGGAGTCATGAATTTATTTCCTATGAATAATTGGGATATTTCATCTTTCTTCTTAAAATGTCCTTCACTCCAATTCAAGTTTCTCCAATACATTTCTCTTGATTTCGGTCTTTCAAGCTCCCTCCCAAGCAGTGCTTAGTTCCTAAAGAAAAAAAAAATATGTGCAGGGGCTCAAAGTTGCCCTCCTACTCCTCCTGCCGGGAAACATCCTTTACGACGCAACTTTTACCACGCAGTGCCTTTACAACGCAGGTTTTTCAACGCAAGTCATTACAACAAATTGCGCTGGGGGGCGCTCTAGGACAGGTAATAGTTTAATTTACTATCCAACACCTTCCCTACTATCCACGGGGACTGGAGTTGGAATAGTAAATTAAACTATTCACTATCCAGCACCCCCCAACGCAAGTCGTAACGACTTGCGTTGAAAAACCTGCGTTGTAAAGGCATGAGTAGTAAAAGCATCCGTTGTAACAACGTACACCCCCTCCTGACTGTTTGCCTCCCTCTTGCAGGAGTTTCATCATCCATGCTGTCTCCCTTTGTCACTGTTTCTTTGCCTTTCTCTTCCTTTCTCCCTTCTCTGCCTTTCTGTCTCTTGCTCTGGCTCAAAGTCTGATCACAAAAAGTAAGTCCTGGTCGTAAAACACGACTTGCCGTGCCGCCACCTTCAACCACCGACACCAATTCGGCTCTGCCTGCAGGAGTTCCAAAGTGATGGGGCCGTCCCAAGAATATGGAACTCACTCCCACCCGCCATTAGAAGGATACCGTCTCTAGCCCACTTCAAAAAAGAGACCAAGCGCCAGATGTAGGTAAATACCATTTACGGATTCTAAAATACCGAATTTTACCGATTCGGTATTTTAGAATGGGTAAATGGTATGTAGGTATTAATTCTGTAATTTTTACCAAATCTGTAAAATTCGAGAATTGGAGGCCCATAGGAATGAATGGGGAATACCGATTCGGTAAATACCGAATCGGTAAGGGGGGGAAGACCTACAAGGGTGGCGGGGTGTCACATTGACACCCTGTTGCACCCCTGAATACTGCATGGGTGCACATGTGGAACACATACATGCCCTAAGGGCATGTATGTCTGCCACATGGCACTGTTAAAAAAACACAAGATTGCTTTTTTAACTGTTTTCGTTATTTACCACCAACTTGTAGTTGGTGGTAAATAACGAATCCTTACAGGTGAAAAGCACTCACTTGAGTGCTTCCTACATTTCAGATTCGGTAATTTACCGAATCGGTAAATTACCGATTTCTTAAATACCGATTCAGTAAATTACTGAATCTGAAATGTAGCCACCTACATCCCAAATGCCTAATACCGGTCGGTAACGGCCGAAACTCGGTAATTTCGGCCGTTACCGACCGGTATTAGGGTTCCTACATCTGGCCCCAAATCTTTCCTAATGGGCAAATTCCTCTCCTAAAGCTCACACTACAATCACCCCCTCAACCTTACTTTACCTATCATCACTGCACTTTTTCCGTGGCTGCCTTCCCTATGTTACCCACCCTGCACTTCGAACAATCCTCCTGGGTGACGAGACTGCTTTTCAAGTTTATCGCATCGTTTTTGCTCCTATCCCTTATAGTAGTCGATTATTATGATTGTTTTGTTTTTACCATATACTGTTTCTCTTTGTTCCCTTCTCCCTGGACTCTCCTCCCCCCTTGTTATATATTCCTCTGATTCCACTGTAAAGCGCTCTGATACCCTCACGGGTCTGGTTCG
The DNA here is from genome assembly GCF_964261635.1 of Lissotriton helveticus. Taxonomy (NCBI): domain Eukaryota; kingdom Metazoa; phylum Chordata; class Amphibia; order Caudata; family Salamandridae; genus Lissotriton; species Lissotriton helveticus. The sequence continues at coordinate 897,496,485 of NC_136073.1, read as the reverse complement.
CGCTCTATAAAACACTAAATAAATAAATACAATGTTGATTGTCCATTTGTGTGGAGAGGCCCACCTCATGGGACCAGGCGGGCACTGGGCCACAGGGCGCAGATGCCAGAGAAGTCCTGAGGCCGCCCCCGCTGCCCGCCCACCCAAACTCTGGTTTGAGAGCAGATGCTCACTGAAGCCTGGTGCTCCTCAGGCACACTTTGCATGCGTTGATATTTATACAGCGCCCAGATGTGGTAGAGCCAGAGGTGTAACACAGGCCCCCGCAGCCCCTGCGGTGCGGGGGGGCCAAGCTCCAGGGGGCCCCCCTCAGCACAATACTCTGGCTGGAGAGCTACTGATTGAGTCCGGAAGGGCCCCTCCACGGACCTTGCAGGGGGCCCACTCAAGTTTCGTTCGCCAAGTTAAGAGCGCTGTACATCCAAGGGGCACAGGGCCATGATTTGGGATCGTGTACGCCGAGTGAGCTTTCATGTGATTGAAATCCACATATTTACAACTTGAGGCACAGAGAGGCTAGGGGGCTTATTTACAAGCCCCTTGCGCCACCAATACGTCATTTTTCCCATGTTAAAAATGACGCAAAAGTGGCGCAAGGTACAAGCCCCTAAGTGCTTTGTCAACAACCAGATGATTTTTGGTCAAGTGTCAAAGCTGGGATCAGAGCCAGGATCTCCAGATGTCATGGTCTCGGTTTAGCCACACGACCCCATCTCCACTCTTGGCGCTCGCCGTGTTCCTGGAGTGGACGCGTATGCCAGTGTCGCAATTCGAGCCTCTAATCACGTGATTTGTGGTTCCAGTGATTCATGGACGGTGCACATTTGTTGACAGCACCTTTAGCCGGTGACTGATCAAAGGTCCTGTTGTGACCCCGCTGCTTCTGTGAATTGGGTACATTTTGTCAATAGCGACTCCTGTTATTGAACACGTTCGCGCAGTTTCAGTCTGTCGTGTGCACTAGATAAAGAGCACATGTATTCCCAGTCGCGTGCAATGATTCACAGACGTGGCATCAGTCTCATGAATTGTTGATAAGATAATAAGTCTAGGTGACGTGGATTGTAACATTGTCCTTGGGTTCTGGTGAAATTTGGAAGTCGCTCTGCCTCTGGCTTTGTGGTCTGTGTTACCAGAGGCCAGGATTCGAGGAACTAGGACTGCAGTCTGAGCAACCTTGGCCGATGCCCGGTGGAGCTGTCCTATGCAGCCATAGAGGAGTTTGACCCTGGTCCACCCCTTCGGCCGTCACCTACCCAGCCGGACATCTGACATTGTTTTCATCGTCTCCCTGCTATGTTTCCTTCCCTCTACCTTTATCCTATGTCTATACTTGGAACCAGCAACAGAAGTAATTATGTAACCTGTAACTTGCTGATCCTCATGTAAAGCGCTCTGATACCTCCGGGTCTAGCCAGCGCTATATAAAACTTTGCAAATAAATAAATAAAAACTGCAGCAGATGAGGAGTACTCTGGGAAACCTTAGACTCTCCAGTGGTAGCTGTGGCCGAGCTCCCCAGAAGCCCACCAGTGCCCACACTAAGGGATGATTTGGATCTTGGCGGACGCGTTACTCTGCCACGACGGTGACGGGTATCCTGTCCGCCGAAGTATAAACTCCATTATATCCTACGGGATTTATATTTCGGCGGACGGGATATCCGTCACAACAGTGACGGGTATCCCATCCGCCGAAGTAAAAACTCCATTATATCCTACGGGATTTATATTTCGGCGGACGGGATATCCATCACAACAGTGACGGGTATCTATCCGCCGAAGTATAAACTCCATTATATCCTACGGGATTTATATTTCGGCGGACGGGATATCCATCACAACAGTGACGGGTATCCCATCCGCCGAAGTAAAAACTCCATTATATCCAACGGGATTTATATTTCGGCGGACGGGATATCCATCACAACAGTGACGGGTATCCCATCCGCCGAAGTAAAAACACCATTATATCCTATGGGATTTATATTTCGGCAGATGGGATAACCGTCACCGTTGTGATAGAGTAACCCGTCTACCGAAATGTAAATCAGGCTCTACATGCCAGGATTACCGAATACCAAGGCTGCCTAGTCTTGACGTCACCTTCTGCCCCTTCCTTCCACCACCAGACAGTCCCTGCCTCTTTATCTCACTCCTGCAGGCTCCTTTCATCCTGATTTATGACTTTTGTCCTGTTTTCCCATCTTTGTCTTCCCGGTTCTTTCCTTTTTTTCTGAGTTTCTCTCTCTTGTCCTGGGTCAAAGTCTGATGATGAAGAATAATGCTGCTGGTGAGGATCACCTGTGCCAGCCTCTTCCTCTCTCCTTTCCTCAGTGCCGCAGTGCCTTTCACTCTCTCCAACTTCACCTATATCTATTCAGCTTTCCACTCCCACTCTCCAATCAATCGATCAATCAAACAGGATTTATAAAGCGCAGCGAATCACCCGCGAGGGTATCCATTCTCTTTTGTTTCCATTCTCTGTGGTATCTTCCAGTGTCCTGCCCTCTGTCTTCTGCATGGCTCTTGTCCCTTTCACTTTCCACCCTCTGTCCCCCCTCGTACCACTTCACTTCCCACACTTCTCTTCTCCTATCTCTACATTCTACCTTATATATCTTCATTTGTTTCTTTATTTCGCTACTTCTCGCGCTTCACTTGCTCTCTTTATTACCACTTTTTATGTTTGATTTCCCTCTCTCCATTCCCAAAAGAAGTTTCCATTCTTGTTTCCACTCTGCACTGTATGGATTCCCCTGTCCTAATTTCTTTTCTTGCTTCACTCTAGACCCCTTTTGCTGGCCATTCTTTTTCTTCAATTCTCTCTTTGTCGTGTTACGTTGCTGCTTTCACCCTCCCATCTGCATCCAGAATCTTTAGGTTCTTATTTACATCGTACCTTTCTCCCCATATCACTACGTCACTAGTAGTGTATCTTTACTCTCCACACCACTCTCTTCCTCTGTCTGTTTCTTTTTCCTCTGTTTTCCTCACCTCCCCTCTCTTTCTGTCTCTGTACTGTGTCCCCTCTCCAGTCTGTATTTTTCTATTCTGTGTCTCTCCACTCTCTTCCCTCTCCCTTTTTTCCATCTCTTCACTTCTTCCCACTTTCTCTCCCCTTGTTTTCTCTCTCCGTACCTTTCCACTCTTCCCTGTATCTCTCCATCCGTGTCTTCTCCTTACGATCTGCATCTCCCCGCCCTTTCTCTCTTCTGCACCTCTCTTCTCTTCCGTCCGTATCTGTTGTCTCCTCTGTTGTGTCTTCCCTGTACCTCTCCACCTCCTTTCATTCTCTCCACTTTCCCTTGTACCTCTCCATGGCCCCCATGCATGTCTCTATTCTGGCCTCCACCTCGCTATTCACATCTTTACCCTCCGCCCTTCTTTGTATCTTTCCACCCTCCCCGTCTCCTTATCCCTTACATGGCTCCACCTCTTCTTTATTCCCTCCACCTGTATTTCTTCATTCTTCCAATTATCTATGTTTTTGTTCAACTACCCTTGTTTCTCCTCCGTGTCTCTCCATCCTCTTTCCTTCCCCCTGTGACTTGGTACTCTTTTCCTTCCGTCTCCGCCTCCCTCTTCCACCTCGAGTTAACGCAGAGCCGTGTCTGTCCTGAGACTTTGTGCACGTGGACTTTTGCGGCTCTGCGTGTACTCAAGAAGGAATCACGTAACTTGCTGGGAGGTGTTATGGTGTGGTTATTAACGGTTATGACGTAACGAGAGTGCGGTGTATGTTGGAACGCTGAGGAATAAAGACACACAATCCAGAGCTCTGTGTGTATTCCTTTGCGTACGGTTTGTACTCTCAGCGATGTCTGAAAGAAAACGTGATTATATAGGATGTGGGAGATTATTGCCCCATGGATCCTACCGGAGTTGGGCCGGTCTGTAGTCACACATACGCCAAGACCGGGCACCAGCTTCTAGAACCTAGTCAGTTACCGGTCCAGGACCCTGTGGATTCACGCTGAGAGTACAAACCGTAAGTTTGCGGTACTAACTGCTACAGGAGAGGGTGCACCTTAGAGTGTGCATACCACTGTGTCAGTATTGGTCCTGAAGAAAGCCTCACTACTTTGCAGATGGAGGCTGAAACATGTAGACGGCCACTTTTCACTGTTTTGATGTTGGGATACCAGAGGGGACGTCCTCTTCTTAGTTTTAACATTACCTTACTTTGCCAGCATTAAAAATCTTTAGGTCAAGTAAAGGTATTTTTACTTTTCACTAGCTCACTCCCAAAAAATATACCCGCTCCCCTGTAAACAGGCGTTTTAGCACACCTGAGTGGCATTCGGCCGCTCGGGTGGGAACCGCATGGTGAAGCATGTCACCAACCAGGCTGATGAGTGAGGGTTCTTTTTAAAAGCAAATGCTACTCCTTCTGCTTTGTGCAAATACAATTGATTCGGAATTACTTTTTTGTTGTTTATATAGATTTATTGAAAGGGGACCAGGAGTGATTCCGTTTGAACAGGGAACATCGTTTACAACAAAACTATTACCCCGCACTACCATTACAACGCAGGAATTACAACGAAAGTCGTTAGAACGACTTTCGCTGGAGGACGCTGTTGGATAGGGAATAGTTTAATTTTCTATCCAACACCTTCCCTACTATCCATAGGGGCTGGAGTTGGAATAGAAAATTAAACTATTCCACTATCCAGCGCCCCCCAACGCAAGTCGTTGTAACGACTTGCGTTGTAATACCTGCGTTGTAAAGGCATGCATGGTAAAAGCATGCGTTGAAACGTCATACATCCGTTTGAACACCCTTTCTCTCTTGGTGTTTAAGCAGGCAGCGTAAGAAGCCCAGGGCGCATCATTGGATGCGTGTTGCGGGGTGGCCTGAGTTCCAAAGGCCTCTTCTCCGACACTGTGCATGAGCGGCAGGCCCCTGGCCTAAGAGCTCCTGACTGGGGCCCCCTCCTTGCAGGGGGGGGACCCTCAAGTTTTGTTACACCACTGATCCTTCTCCTACCTCATGGCGAAAATGTGGAACGACCTCACTTGCAACTCCGGCCTCCACCTCTCTCCTAGAATTCCGGAAGGCACTACAGGTTCCCGGCTTCCTATTTACATGTTCCACTGCCTTCTCTTTACAGGTCGCCCTGTTGTTACTTACATGTTTTCCTGGCTCCTGTGTACTGGGTCTCGTGTTTACTAGTCCTCCTGCGTCATGTTATCTTGCCCTCCAAGCGATATTTAGCAGTCCGCATGCCTTATTTTGTTTTCTTTTTAAAGTTTCATAAAGGGCGAACTAGACCCGAGACATTGGGTATCAGAACGCTTTACATGAGCACCAGTTTTGTTACAGAAGAACACTTTCATTTTTGTTAGGCACGGGGAGATTAAGTGATTTGCCCAGAATCACAGGAAGTTGAGCGTTGCTGCTGAGACTTGAACCCGGTTCCCCAGCTTCGAGGTCGACTGCTCTAGCCGTAGGGCTACATCCTCTCCCCTTATTGTTATTGTCCCCTCCAACTCACATTTACTGGTTCCCCAGCGTCCTATGTACCCAGACCACTACCTCATATTTGCCAGCCCTGCCTCAAGTTAAGTGGTCCTCTGACTCATATTTCCTAGTCCGCCTGTTACCTCTTCATTATTTTGGACACAACAGCCATTGGCTGCAGGAGTATAAACCTTGCCTCTCATAGCAGCTTAACCCCTCCCATGCTTGTGACGGAACCGTTCTGTCACGAGCCTCGTGTGGGCTGTGCTGGTGATGGAACGGTTCCATCACGGCCCGCTCGCCGCGCCTGTGCGGCGCAAATTCCGCGCCTGCGCTGACGTTCTAATGGGCGGGCGGGGCCATAACGGAACCGTTCCATCTCAAGCACAGCTCACCCGAGGGCTGTGACGGAGCGGTTCCGTCATGAGCACGGGACCGCCGCGCGGCCCCGCCTCCTCCTTAGCGCTGCGGCGGAATAGCCGCCGCAGCGAAGGGGTTAAAGTCCTCCGCGGCAGGTAAGGATGTAACAGGGGGTGTGAGATATCACAGTGCACCCTTCCAGAGGATGTAGCTACATTTACAGCGGAACTCGTCCTATGGGCCTATTGTTTGGACTAGAAGGGTAATAGAAATAGTACCCACTGCTACAGACCAATTTCGCTTGTTGATTATGTGGTCAAAGTAGTAGGGCGGGTCCTTCTCCAAAGGGTAACAACATGAGCAGAGGAACATTAGATTATGTCAGATGCCCAATACGGATTCCGGTCGGGCCGCTCTACTGTTGCTCAATATATCAATTTATATATGATCCTGAGCAAATATACTGTTGCTCGTCCCGGAACCATCCACCTTGCCTTCATGGACTGTCCTCCGCGTTTGACTGCGTAAACAGGGGTAAGCTGTGGCAATCCATGAAGCAATGGGGGTGGACAACAGTATAGTCAATTTTCTCGAGGACCTGCACTTGACAACCAAAGCTAATGTTAGGTTCTCGCAGGACCTGTGGGTCACCAGGGATTTTGAAATCAAGAGTGGGGTACGGGAAGGATGGATTTTAGCGCCTTTTTTATTTAACTTTTATATTAACGAACTAGATAATGTATTAAAGGCAACTGGAGTGGATTACCCCTATGTAGGTTGGCGTGGCATCCCCGCCCTGCTTTATGCGGACAACGGCGTCCTCATATCCAGGACTGAAATGGGTTTGCAAGCCCTCTTAAACACGTTTTCGAGTTTTATGTCTGACCGGGACTTGGCAATTAATAACTCTAAGGGCCCGATGTAGGTAATTCTTATTTACCACTTCTTAAATACCGAATTTTACCGATTCGGTATTTAAGAAGTGGTAAATATGAAGGGGGGAGATGTAGGTATTTCCAGATGTGGAAATACCGAATCTGTAACATTCGGTATTTACTGATTCTGTAATTACAGAATCGGTATTTCCCATTGATTCCTATGGGCTTTGAAACCCATAGGAATCAATGGGAAATACCGATTCTGTATTTACAGAATCGGTAAATACCGAATTTTGCAAGGGTGCAGGGGGTGTCACTTTGACACCCTCTGGCACCCCACAAATAGGCATGTGCGCCATGTGGCACACAGACATGCCCTTTCTGTCACATGGCTAGGTGTGCATGCACAGATGTGCATGCACACCTGAATTCGGTATTTTACCACACAATAGGATTGTGTGGTAAAATACCAAATTTGTAGGGCCTTTGGGACTCAGAAGAGTCCCACCTACATCTGAGATTTACCGATTCGGTATTTTACAGAATCGGTAAATTTACCGAATCGGTAAATTTACCGATTCTGTAAAATTAAGGGCCCTACATCTCAAAATCCAATTACCGGTCGGTAACGGCCGAAGTCGGCCGTTTCCGACCGGTAATTGGCCACCTACATCTGGCCCTAAGTCCTATGTCATGAAAGTGGGGTACCAATCGAAAAAGAGCTTTCATTTTAGTGTTGGCTCCGCCAAGATCCCCTGCTGAAATGTTTTTTCATATTTAGGGGTGCTCTTTGACGACCAACTCAAGTGGGGCCCCCTAATTGGGAGAAAAAAAGGGGATCTGGCTCGTGTAAACACTGCAATTTTTAATTTTGCCACTAAATTAGAGAAGACACCTACAGGAGCTATGCTGCAAGTTTACCAAGCGAAAAGTCTGGCCCTAGCTATCTACGGCAGTGAAATTTGGGAATACACTGCCGTAGATTCCCTGCAGGTCGTGGAAAACGATTTCCTAAAACGTTTACTTTGCGTCTCGCGTGGAACATCCAATTTAGCGGTCCACGAGGAATTAGGGGTCCCCTATCTAAGTGATGCTCTTGCCCTGCGTCCTCTGATTTTTTGGCTTAAATGTTGGTTGAACAAAGACCTAACTCTCAACCATGTAATACTAAGGGAGTGTATGTCAATTGATAACTCGGCCCGTTGCCCCTGGCTCAAGTATATCAAAAAAAGCTTTGCAGGTATAGGGCGGGTGGAACTATTCACTAATCCGGATGCCATTGTCAAGAAGGATGTGGAACTCGTTAAATCTGCCTTCTAGACTTTTAGGAGAGCTGACAGGGAAGTTAAGGAGGTGCAGATACCTAGGGTCCGGATGTACTTAATGCTTAAAACAACCCCGATGACGGAACCCTATCTCTCGAGGTCTCTGTCATCACATGAGAAGTTTCTGCTAACGAGGTTCCGGATGAACCTCTTTCACCTCCTGTTAGCTACACCTTGGGCTTTTAGTAGTGGCCAAGTTCTAGCTCCCTGCGGCTGCGACGGTCCGTCTCCGCCGGACTTGCTGCACTTTATGTTTTTATGTAATCTGTATGTAATACCCTGTCGCCATTTTAAAAAGAATGAATTTTAAACAGGCTTGACCGGCCCTTCTGTATTTGCAACTCCTGAAAGAAGATTGTATCTTTCATATAGTAGGATTTTAAAAAGCTTCTTTGAAATCTAGGTCTCGTATGGATTTGTAATGTTGGTACAATTAGGCATGTTTATTACCTCAACTGATTTATTAATGGCATAGGAAAATTGGATGAAATTATGTATAAATTCCTTTTTAGCAGTTTTAAAATAATTGTATTTGTGTAACTTTTATGGTTTTTACAATCAAAACCGAATGACGTTTATTTAATTTGATTTGATATTGTTTGGACTAGGATATATCCTGCATAGTTAGGTATAGAATATACCATTTGTGGGTATTTTCTTCATCCAGAGTCGTAGCAATGCAAGTTGCTTTCCTGTCTTCAATCTGTAGTTGTGCTAATGTTTTTAATGTTAATGTTAATGTTATCAGAGCTTATATAGCGCACAGCTGCCCCAGCAAAGGGGCGTCCCGGCGCTTCTAGCAACAGAAAACGAACCAGGTTACTACAGAGGGAGGGCTCTAACATAAAAACAAGACCAGAGTGCTATTTTAATGGAAAGAGATAGGTTTTGATAGCTTTCCTAAAATCCGACAGACTCTCCAAACCACGTGTATGAACCGGCAGGGAGTTCCATCGTTTGGCCGCCAGGCAACGGAAGGAGCGTCCACCCGCTCGACAGCGTTTTACACGGGAACCTTGAGCAAGTGCTGCCCTAAAGAACGCAACGCGCGAGGTGGAGTATACGGGGTCAACCAGTTGCAGAGCAGATTAGGCGAAGCGAGCTTCAGAATCGTAAAAGAAAGACATAAGGTCTTAAAGTGGATCCGCTCCGCCATGGGAAGCCAAGGAAGTTTCCGGATGGAATCGGCAGCAGGACAGAACCGAGGGAGCCCCAACAAGGCTCCGGCCGCAGCGTTTTGGACACGCTGCATCCGGATAATCTCAGCTTGATTAGCCCCCAGTAACAGGGAACTAGCATAGTCCAGATTTAATAAGTTAGAAAGGGTTGAGGCAGCAGGATCGGCGCTAGTTGAGTCTCAATAGACCGCGTGACCGTGCCATTAACGAAAACATTCACAGGACATGTGAAAATACCACATTTATACATACATACATACATACATACATACATGCATGCATTCATATACACATACATACATGTATATATACATACATACATGCACACATACATACATACATGTATACATGCCTAGATGTACACATACATACATTCATGTATCCATACATAATACATAGATACATGAATGTATACATACATGAATGTATACATACATACATGCATACATATATACATACATACATTCATACATACATGCATGTATACATACATACATACATACACACATACATTCATACATTCATGCATGTATACATACATACATATATACATACATGCATGTATACATACATATATACATACACACATACATTCATACATTCATGCATATATACATACATACATTCATACATACATGCATGTATACATACATATATACATACACACATACATTCATACATTCATGCATGTATACATACATATATACATACACACATACATTCATACATTCATGCATGTATACATACATATATATATACATACACACATACATTCATACATTCATGCATGTATACATACATATATACATACACACATAATGCACCCATCTGGAAACAGTTAACATTTGAGACAAGATCAGTCTTCGGGTGACCTCGGCTGAGCAGGTCCATCCATTGTGCCCGATAGAATGGATTATCACTTAAAATATTGTAAAACATATATACCTCTTTCTTCAGTGTTACTGTGTGTGTTGTGTTGTGTTTGCTGATATCTGCACCAGGAAAGTTCCTTCTTGCAAAGTTGTGTCAGTAATACCAGAGGATTAATGGTCAATAGATGTCATTTCCTGTGATAACACATCATATGCAAATTAGAGGGGCCCCAAAAACCCTACAACTGGCCCTCGGTCAGACCCCCCCCCCCCCCTAGGTGCCCTGCCTCGGGTGGAAGGTGTACTGAGGCCGACAGTGTGGGGGGGGAGTGAAGTGCGAGGGGGAGGGTTCGACAGTAGCCAAGTTGTACCTTTCAGAGGGTCTTGGTCAAATGATGGGGGGTCTCTGTTGTCTGGTTAAAATGATCAGGGTGGAGGCACTAAACAACCAATGCACTGGATTGCAACACATAGAAGCCAGGTGGGATTATGAGGCTAGAGCGCTACATCCTAGCACCTAGACCCCAGATGGGGGTCCAGGGTCAGGGCAATAAAACCTGGAAGCTACATAGCATTACAAGGCTGCAACACCACAACACACCGCCTAGAAGCCAGATAGGGTAACGAGTCCAATGCACTAGAACCTAGCACCTAGAAGCCAAATAGAGTACTTGACAAGGAGCTAGGTTATAACACCTGGACGCCAGTTGGCATTACAAGAGTAAGACACCAAAACCTATTATCACCTACAAGTTAGCTCGGCTTACAAGACAAAGGCACTACAACATAGCACCTAGAGACTCTTTTAGGTTTCGGTTGTACTAAGAGTCCGTGACCCGGTGCCAGGGCTCTGCTGTAAGACTCAGTGACCCGGTGCCAGGGCCCTGCTGTAAGACTCAGTGAACTGGCGCCAGGGCCGTGCTGTAGGACTCAGTGACACGGTGCCAGAGTCCCGCTGTAAGACTCAGTGACCTGGTGCGGGGGCCCTGCTGTAAGACTCAGTGACCTGGTGCCAGGGCCCTGCTGTAAGACTCAGTGACCCGGTGCCAGGGCCCTGCTGTAAGACTCAGTGACCTGGTGCCAGGGCCCTGCTGTAAGACTCAGTGACCCGGTGCAGGGGCCCTGCTGTAAGACTCAGTGACCCGGTGCGGGGGCCCTGCTGTAAGACTCAGTGACCTGGTGTCAGGGCCCTGCTGTAAGACTCAGTGACCTGGTGCCAGGGCCCCGCTGTAAGACTCAGTGACCCGGTGCCAGGGCCATGCTGTAAGACTCAGTGATTCGGTGCCAGGGCCCTGCTGTAAGACTCAGTGACCTGGTGCCAGGGCCCTGCTGTAAGACTCAGTGACCCGGTGCCAGGGCCCTGCTGTAAGACTCAGTGACCTGGTGCCAGGGCCCTGCTGTAAGACTCAGTGACCCGGTGCAGGGGCCCTGCTGTAAGACTCAGTGACCCGGTGCGGGGGCCCTGCTGTAAGACTCAGTGACCTGGTGTCAGGGCCCTGCTGTAAGACTCAGTGACCTGGTGCCAGGGCCCCGCTGTAAGACTCAGTGACCCGGTGCCAGGGCCATGCTGTAAGACTCAGTGACCCGGTGCCGGGGCCCTGCTGTAAGACTCAGTGACCTGGTGCCAGGGCCCCGCTGTAAGACTCAGTGACCCAGTGCCGGGGCCCTGCTGTAAGACTCGGTGACCCGGTGCCGGGGCCCTGCTGTAAGACTCAGTGACCCGGTGCCAGGGCCCTGCTGTAAGACTCAGTGAACTGGCGCCAGGGCCGTGCTGTAGGACTCAGTCACACGGTGCCAGAGTCCCGCTGTAAGACTCCGTGACCTGGTGCGGGGGCCCTGCTGTAAGACTCAGTGACCCGGTGCCAGGGCCCTGCTATAAGACTCAGTGAACTGGCGCCAGGGCCATGCTGTAGGACTCAGTGACACGGTGCCAGAGTCCCGCTGTAAGACTCAGTGACCTGGTGCGGGGGCCCTGCTATAAGACTCTGTGACCTGGTGCCTGGGCCCTGCTGTAAGACTCGGTGACCCGGTGCCGGGGCCCTGCTGTAAGACTCCGTGACCCGGTGCCAGGGCTCTGCTGTAAGACTCCGTGACCTGGTGCTAGGGCCCTGCTGTAAGACTCGCTGACCTGGTGCCAGGGCCCGCTGTAAGACTCCGTGACCTGGTGCGGGGCCCTGCTGTAAGACTCAGTGACCCGGTGCCAGGGCTCTGCTGTAAGACTCCGTGACCTGGTGCTAGGGCCCTGCTGTAAGACTCGCTGACCTGGTGCCAGGGCTCTGCTGTAAGACTCAGTGACCCGGTGCCAGGGCTCTGCTGTAAGACTCCGTGACCTGGTGCCAGGGCCCTGCTGTAAGACTCCGTGACCTGGTGCCAGGGCCCTGCTTTAAGACTCAGTGACCCGGTGCCAGGGCTCTGCTGTAAGACTCCGTGACCTGGTGCCAGGGCCCTGCTGTAAGACTCAGTGACCCGGTGCCAGGGCCCTGCTGTAAGACTCAGTGACCCGGTGCCGGGGTTCTGCTGTAAGACTCCGTGACCTGGTGCCAGGGCTCTGCTGTAAGACTCGCTGACCTGGTGCCATGGCCTTGCTGTAAGACTCGGTTACCCGGTGCCGGGGCCCCGCTGTAAGACTCAGTGACCTGGTGCAGGGGCCCTGCTGTAAGACTCGGTGACCTGGTGCCAGGGCGTTGCTGTAAGACTTGGTGACCCGGTGCCGGGGCCCCGCTGTAAGACTCAGTGACCCGGTGCAGGGACCCTGCTGTAAAACTCAGTGACCTGGTGCCGGGCCCTGCTGTAAGACTCCGTGACCTGGTGCGGGGCCCTGCTGTAAGACTCAGTGACCTGGTGCCAGGGCCCTACTGTAAGACTCCGTGACCTGGTGCGGGGCCCTGCTGTAAGACTCAGTGACCCGGTGCCAGGGCTCTGCTGTAAGACTCCGTGACCTGGTGCCAGGGCCCTGCTTTAAGACTCAGTGACCCGGTGCCAGGGCTCTGCTGTAAGACTCCGTGACCTGGTGCTAGGGCCCTGCTGTAAGACTCGCTGACCTGGTGCCATGGCCTTGCTGTAAGACTCAGTGACCCGGTGCCAGGGCTCTGCTGTAAGACTCCGTGACCTGGTGCCAGGGCCCTGCTTTAAGACTCAGTGACCCGGTGCCAGGGCTCTGCTGCAAGACTCCGTGACCTGGTGCCAGGGCCCTGCTGTAAGACTCAGTGACCCGGTGCCGGGGCTCTGCTGTAAGACTCCGTGACCTGGTGCCAGGGCTCTGCTGTAAGACTCGCTGACCTGGTGCCATGGCCTTGCTGTAAGACTCGGTGACCCGGTGCCGGGGGCCCGCTGTAAGACTCAGTGACCTGGTGCAGGGGCCCTGCTGTAAGACTCGGTGACCTGGTGCCAGGGCCTTGCTGTAAGACTTGGTGACCCGGTGCCGGGGCCCCGCTGTAAGACTCAGTGACCCGGTGCAGGGGCCCTGCTGTAAGACTCAGTGACCTGGTGCCAGGGCCCTGCTGTAAGACTCAGTGACCTGGTGCCAGGGCCCTGCTGTAAAACTCAGTGACCTGGTGCCGGGCCCTGATGTAAGACTCAGTGACCCGGTGTCAGGGCCCTTCTGTAGGTCACAGTGACCTGGTGCTAGGGCCCTGCTGTAAGACTCAGTGACCTGGTGCCAGTACCCTGCTGTAGGACTCAGTGACCTGGTGCCAGGGCCCTGCTGTAAGACTCAGTGACCTGGTGCCGGGCCCCTGCTGTAAGACTCAGTGACCTGGTGCCGGGCCCCTGCTGTAAGACTCAGTGGCCTGGTGCCAGGGCCCTGCTGTAAGACTCAGTGACCCGTTGCCGGGCCCCTGCTGTAAGACTCAGTGACCTGGTGCCGGGCCCCTGCTGTAAGACTCAGTGGCCTGGTGCCAGGGCCCTTCTGTAGGTCCCAGTGACCTGGTGCAGGGGCCCTTCTGTAAGACTCAGTGACCTGGTGCGGGGGCACTGCTGTAAGACTCAGTGACCTGGTGCCAGGGTCCTGCTGTAAGACTCAGTGACCTGGTCCCGAGTCCCTGCTGTAAGACTCAGTGACCCGGTGCCAGGGCCCTGCTGTAAGACTCAGTGACACGGTGCCGGGGCCCTGCTGTAAGACTCAGGGGCATATTATCAAGACAGGCGATAAAATTATCACTGTTTTAGCGGCAGAAAACTGCAGCTAAAACGGGAAATAATGGGTTTGATAATATGCCGTATGGAATTCCAATTGAAGCCTAGGTTAAATGTGCCGTACATCTAACATGGGCATCAATTGGAATTCCATAGAGCATATTATCAAGCCCATTATCGATTTTATCGCCTGTCTTGATAATATGCCCCTAGGTGACCCGTTGCCGGGGCCCTGCTGTAAGACTCAGTGACCCGGTGCCAGGGCTCCGCTGTAGGACTCAGTGACCCGGTGCCAGGGCTCTGCTGTAAGACTCAGTGACCCGGTGCCAGGGCTCTGCTGTAGGACTCAGTAGATACCAGTAGAGGGCCCACTCTCAGTGTCCTGCTGGTACAGCCCAGAGAGTGCTGTATTTCTGTCCCGAGGTTGCCTCCGTGAGCCTGTCCCCAGCCTGCTCACTGTCACTGTCACTGTCACTGCAGCCGGCCCGGGCTCCCTCAAACTTTCCACGAGCTGCGAATAGCCGGCTATTCATAGACAGCGCCGAGTGCCGCGCTGACCCCTCACAAGTGATATGAGCTCTGCAGCCCTCTCTGTCGGATGTACGTCAGTACAACGCGATCAAAATGTTCGCGGTACTTTACGATGCAGCCATTACAACGACTTGCGTTGGAGGGCGCTGGATTGTGATTAGTTTAATTTTCTATTCCAACTCCAGCCCACGTAACAGTAGGGAAGGTGTTTGAATAGAAAATCAAACTATTCCTTTAACAAGAGCGCCCTCCAGCGCAAGTCGTAGTAACGACTTGCGTTGTAATGGCTGCGTAGTAAAGGACGCGCGCTGTAAACACCGTGTTGTAAAGGATGTTTACCCTCTCTGTCATGACATCACCGAGGGTACATGTCACTGCACCGCCCTTGACGTATCCGTGAGGGGGCACGTCACCCGAGTCTCTCCATACCCCCCTGACAATGCATCTGTGAGGGGGCATGTCACTCCGCGCTCTCCAGCCACTATGACAATACTTGTGTGAGGGTGCATGTCAATTTGAGCTTTGCGACCACTATGATATTACGGGGGATATGTACATGGAAGTGGAGGAGCGCTGCGTTAACCTTCCTGGCTTAACTCCTCTCTCCTCCATTTCTGAAACGCAAGGCTGCACCTTATTTACAAGAATATGGTGCAGCCTTGCTTTTTCTCTGCGATGGCGCTAACACCGGAGGCACCCTGGGTGTCTGCGTGCAGGGTACGATTGTTTATGTGCAGGAAGGTGTCCCTTCCTGTGAAAAACAATCCTAGAAATGCTAATCTGTCACTTTAATGCATGCTGCTTCATGCAGCACACATGAAAGTGACAAAATTCAATTTAAAAAAAAGTTTGTTTATGTACAGGAAGGGACACCTTCCTGTACATAAACAAACAATGAATGGCAAACTGGAGGAGAAGTAATGCATTTCTCCTTGTTTCGCCATCTTAACACCCACTGCACGCCCCTTTCACGCTAAACATAGCACAAAAGGGGTCTTATGAGCAAGGCAGCGTTAAGCCATGTTAAGTGCAGCCCCTATTACCACCACAACATCACTATAGGTGATCTTGTGGTGGAGATAGGGAATTGTACCTATGCCCCCACATCTGTGAGGGTACATGGCGCTCCAAGCTGTCCAGCCACTATGGCATGCCATGTATGATTGAACTGTGAGTCTCCTGAGGCGGAAGCCGGGAGTGAACCCTGCTCTTTTTAAAATTTGATTGTGTGTTGTTTTTAACAAAGGACCTACTCACCCCTGCTCTTAAACAGCGTTCTCAGCGCTGCAACGATTCCTTCATCGCCATCACAGAGGGCGAGGCGCGTCCTTAGACACGCCCACCTCAGCTGGCCACGCCCCCTGATATTACTTTAAATAGCGCGCGCAGCTGACAGCGCGGCTTTATTGAACTGTGAGTCTCCTGAGGCGGAAGCCGGGAGTGAACCCTGCTCTTTTTAAAATTTGATTGTGTGTTGTTTTTAACAAAGGACCTACTCACCCCTGCTCTTAAACAGCGTTCTCAGCGCTGCAACGATTCCTTCATCGCCATCACAGAGGGCGAGGCGCGTCCTTAGACACGCCCACCTCAGCTGGCCACGCCCCCGTGACGCCCTCCCTCTCAGGTATAAACCATGTGCCTCGCCAGGAAGCGCAGCGGACGGGCGCAGCGGGCGCGCCGCCTGCGCGCCAAAGGCAAGCCCGTCTGGGCCCGTCCGGGCCTGGACCGGGCCCAGGGCCAGTCCCCCTGTCCATGCTGATGATTCCGCACGTATGTGCTGGACCAAGTCCCAGCTCCATTCTCTTAATCCCTCCTTCTGTGCGTCCACTACCCCCTGCAACCCTATCCATCTTGAATCAGCTCCATTTCATTGCCATCAATGCAACTTCACGCTCCCGCCCTTCCTTTCCCATTCGCTACCTTATCCCACGCCGCAGCTCTCAGCCTCTAATCATCGGATGCTGAAAGCAGGCTTAGTCAACTGCCGGTCTCTCCCCCGTCATGCCAATGACATCTGGTTGTTGATTTCCTCCGAGGAGTGGGATATTTTATTCCTCACTGAGTCTTGGATGACTGACTCCTCCTCTCCTGACATCTATTTAGCCATTCCATCAGGCTATGACATAAAATGTGTTAATCGTGCAGGGGGAAAATCGGGAGGCGGACTAGCAATCATCTTTAAATCTTATTTTCAGCTGACCATCACCAAACTTACCAACATTGGTATCATTGAAGCCCTCTATTTCTCAGTATCCGATTCCGCGGCTGTTATTCTAGCTGGCTCTCTAATCTACAACCCCCCCACGGCGGCTTCCCTTTCTCTTACCGCTCTCACTCACCAGTTAGCTGATCTAGCCCTTAAGCACCAATACTTTTTAGCTTTAGGTGATTTTAACCTTCACGTTGATAATTCCCTCTGCGCAAAAGCGAATAATTTACTGGAAATCATGGACAGCCTTAATTTCACTCAACTTGTCACCGGTCCTACTCATGTGGCAGGTCACACCCTGGACCTTATTTTCGCTAATTTTCCCACTATCACTGTCTCCCCCTCCCTTCCTCTTACATGGTCCGACCACTACCTTATCCCTTTTTCTTTGGCCTTAGACCGTAAATCTATCCCTCCTGTGCCCAGGAAAGAGCTGGGAAGGAAGTGGCACAAAGTCACTTGTGCTTCCCTGGACCCGATATTCCACTTCCAGACGGACCATCTATCCTCGGATATCGACTCTAATATCGCCAGGCTCAACTCCGCCCTCATTAACGCTATTGACCACATTGCCCCCCAGAAACTCATCACCTCCACTAGATCCCGTCCTTCCGCTCCCTGGTTCTCCACCTCCCTCCGCGAGGAAAAAAGTAGCTGTAAAGCACTCGAACGGAAGTGGAGACTAAATTACGATCTTGAAGCTAAGCTTGCCTACAAGGCGGCCTTGAAAAAATTTCTCAAACATAAAAAAATAGCCATGAAAGATCACTTCTCGCTCCAAATTACCAAAGCCAAAAACTCTTCAAAAGCCCTCTTTTCCATCGTTAAAGATTTCATTACCCCTCCGGCCAGGACCACTCAGGTCTCAGCTAGCCAGAAACTATGCGAAGGACTCTCGGACTTTTTCCTCGAAAAGATCGATAAACTCTGCGTCTCCTTCCCTAAAGGGCCAATGCCTCGGCCTCCGTCCACTGATCCCCCTACCTCTCCGTCCCTTCTTGCCTTCAATAAACTTGCCCAGGAGGATGCTATCAGACTACTCATTCATTGTAAGTCTGGTGCACCCTCTGACCCCGTTCCGGCCAAAATCATGTGTGAACTGGCCCCCTTGCTAGCCGACTCTTTCCTGTCCATCTGGAATGCCTCTCTGCACCATGGCTTTTTTCCTACCACCTGGAAGGAAGCCTTGGTGATCCCAATTCTAAAAAAGGCAGATGCCGATCCCACTGTTTTTTCCAACTACCGCCCTATTTCCCTCCTCCCCAAACCTGCAAAGGTTTTGGAAAAAGCCGTGCAGTTGCAACTCACGGAGTACTTGGAGAACAACTTACTACTGCACGACTCGCAATCTGGATTTCGGGCGGGATACAGTACTGAGACGGCTCTGCTGGAGGTCTCGGAGACCATCCGGGAGTGCGTGGACAGAGGCGAGGAGGCCATGCTGGTCCTCCTCGACCTGTCCGCGGCATTCGATACGGTGTCCCACCCTATCCTCCTGGACCGTCTACGGCATATAGGCATTGGCGGCACTGCCATCAGTTGGATCGAGTCCTTCCTCTCTGGAAGAAGTCAAAGGGTGCTGTTGCGGCCTTTCAGATCGGAGGAAAAACCCTTATCTTGCGGTGTGCCACAGGGCTCGGCCCTCAGCCCTCTGTTTTTTAACATATATCTTGCCCCACTGGCCGGCGTGGTGGAGTCCTGCGGAGTCAGGGTGGTCTCTTATGCTGATGACACTCAGCTAGTGTTCTCCTTTAGAGGCCACTCTGACTCTGCGTTCTCCAACTTCCGCCGGTGCCTTAACAACATCAGTGATTGGATGTCTGAAAACCATCTAAGACTCAATGCAGACAAAACAGAGGTGCTGTTTTTTAACCAGAAAAATTCCATTCCCTCCTCCTGGTGGTGGCCCACGGCACTCGATCCCGCTCCCTCTCCCGTCCATTCGGCCCGTAACCTGGGCTTCCATTTCAATGACTCCCTTTCATGCAAGACTCAGATTCAAAAAGTGACCTCTGCCTGCTTCCTGAAGCTTCGCATGATTAGGAAAATCCTCCCCTATCTCCCTCTGGATTCCCGCCGTACAGTTACCCATGCCCTCATCACGTCCCACCTGGACTATGCTAATAGCCTCTATGCCGGAGCTCCCCAATACCTGATTGACCGGCTGCAGATTGTCCAGAACGCGGCGGCGAGGCTGATTGGTAATATTTCTTATCGTCAGTCAGTTGCCGCATATCGTAGAGAACTGCACTGGCTACCTGTGGCCAGCCGTATTCAGTTTAAGATCCTCACTCTGACTCACCGAGCCATTAATGATCGCGGACCAAACTACCTAAAAAAACGAGTTTCAATATCCCGTTCCATCAGATCTCTGAGATCCAATGACCTATGCCTTCTGATCTCTCCCCGTTTTAGACTATCCAGAATGGGTGGCAGAGGATTCAGTGTCATTGCTGCAAAACTATGGAACTCGCTGCCAGTCGATCTCAGATTTTGCCCTTCCGAATCTACCTTCCGGGCCAGACTCAAAACCTGGCTCTTCTCTAGACTCTGATTTATCACGCCACTTCCCCTCTCTGTTCCTTCTCTCCCCTCTAAGACTCAGGTTCTAGCGCCGGGACACCCCTCCGGGGGTAGCTGTGCGCTTTATAAGCTACATAAAATAAATAAAAAATAAAATAAATGTATGGGGGCACATGTCGCTCTGAGGTCTGCAGCCTCTGTGACATTACATCTGTGAGGGTCCATGCCACTCTCAGCACTGCAGCATGCTCTGCCACGGCCACTGTGAGAGTGCCTGTCACTCTGAGCTCTGCCACTCCCCTGACACCTCTTCTGTGAAGGAGCCTGTCACTCTGAGCTCTGCTGCTCCCCTGACACCTCTTCTGTGAAGGGACCTGTCACACCAAGCTCTGCCGCTCCCCTGACACCTCTTCTGTGAGGGTACCTATCACTCTGAGCTCTAACGCTCCCCTGACACCACCTCTGTAAGAGTTCATGCCACGCTGAGTTTTGTTACGACCTTGATGCCTTATCTGTAGGGAAATATGTCACTCTGACCTCTTGTGCTCCCTGGTACCTCTTCATTGAGAGTGAATTTCACTCAGCTCTTCCTCTCCCCTGACACCTCTTCTGTGAAGGTGCCTGTCACTCTGAGCTCTGCTGCTCCTGACACCTCTTCTGTGAAGGTGACTGTCACTCTGAGCTCTGCCGCTCCCAAGACACCTCTTCTGTGAAGGTGTGTGTCACTCTGAGCTCTGCCGCTCCCCTGACACCTCTTCTGTGAAGGTGCCTGTCACCTTGAGCTCTGCCGCCCCCCCCTGACACCTCTTCTGTGAAGGTGCCTGTCACCTTGAGCTCTGCCGCCCCCCCCTGACACCTCTTCTGTGAAGGGACCTGTCACACCAAGCTCTGCTGCTCCCCTGACACCTCTTCTGTGAAGGTGCCTGTCACTCTGAGCTCTGCTGCTCCCGACACCTCTTCTGTGAAGGTGCCTGTCACTCTGAGGTCTGCTGCTCCTGACACCTCTTCTGTGAAGGTGACTGTCACTCTGAGCTCTGCCGCTCCCAAGACACCTCTTCTGTGAAGGTGTGTGTCACTCTGAGCTCTGCCGCTCCCCTGACACCTCTTCTGTGAAGGTGTGTGTCACTCTGAGCTCTGCCGCTCCCCTGACACCTCTTCTGTGAAGGTGTGTGTCACTCTGAGCTCTGCCGCTCCCCTGACACCTTTTCTGTGAAGGTGCCTGTCACTCTGCGCTCTGCTGCTCCCCTGACACCTCTTCTGTGAAGGGACCTGTCACTCTGAGCTCTGCCACTCCCCTGACACCTCTTCTGTGAAGGAGCCTGTCACTCTGAGCTCTGCTGCTCCCCTGACACCTCTTCTGTGAAGGGACCTGTCACACCAAGCTCTGCCGCTCCCCTGACACCTCTTCTGTGAGGGTACCTATCACTCTGAGCTCTAACGCTCCCCTGACACCTCTTCTGTGAAGGTGCCTGTCACTCTGAGCTCTGCTGCTCCCGACACCTCTTCTGTGAAGGTGCCTGTCACTCTGAGCTCTGCTGCTCCTGACACCTCTTCTGTGAAGGTGCCTGTCACTCTGAGCTCTGCCGCTCCCAAGACACCTCTTCTGTGAAGGTGTGTGTCACTCTGAGCTCTGCCGCTCCCCTGACACCTCTTCTGTGAAGGTGTGTGTCACTCTGAGCTCTGCCACTCCCCTGACACCTCTTCTGTGAAGGTGCCTGTCACTCTAAGCTCTGCCGCTCCCGACACCTCTTCTGTGAAGGTGCCTGTCACTCTGCGCTCTGCTGCTCCCCTGACACCTCTTCTGTGAAGGGACCTGTCACTCTGAGCTCTGCCACTCCCCTGACACCTCTTCTGTGAAAGAGCCTGTCACTCTGAGCTCTGCTGCTCCCCTGACACCTCTTCTGTGAAGGTGCCTGTCACCCTGAGCTCTGCTGCTCCCCTGACACCTCTTCTGTGAAGGTGCCTGTCACTCTGAACTCTGCTGCTCCCCTGACACCTCTTTTGTGAAGGCGCCTGTCACTCTGAGCTCTGCTGCTCGCCTGACACCTCTTCTGTGAAGGGACCTGTCACTCTGAGCTCTGCCACTCCCCTGACACATCTTCTGTGAAGGAGCCTGACACTCTGAGCTCTGCTGCTCCCCTGACACCTCATCTGTGAAGGGACCTGTCACTCTGAGCTCTGCCGCTCCCCTGACACCTCTTCTGTGAAGGTGCCTGTCACACTGAGCTCTGCTGCTCCCGACACCTCTTCTGTGAAGGTGCCTGCCACTCTGAGCTCTGCTGCTCCCAACACCTCTTCTATGAAGAGACCTGTCACTCTGAGCTCTGCTGCTCCCGACACCTCTTCTGTGAAGGTGCCTGTCACTCTGAGCTCTGCTGCTTCCCTGACACCTCTTCTGTGAAGGAGCCTGTCACTCTGAGCTCTGCTGCTCCCCTGACACCTCTTCTGTGAAGGGACCTGTCACTCTGAGCTCTGCCGCTCCCCTGACACCTCTTCTGTTAAGGTGCCTGTCACACTGAGCTTGAGCTCTGCAACTCCCCCGCGACTTATTCTTGAAGGTGGATGTCACACTGAGCTCTGCTGCTCCCCTGACCCCTCTTCTGTGAAGGTGCCGGTTACACCAAGCTCTGCCGCTCCCCTGAGACCTCTTCTGTGAAGGGACCTGTCACTCTGACCTCTGCCGCTCCCCTGACATCTCTTCTGTGGAGGTGCCTGTCACACTGAGCTCTGCTGCTCCCCTGACACTTCTTCTGAGAAGGTGTGTGCCACTCTGAGCTCTTCCGCTCCCCTGACACCTCTTCTGTGAAGGTGCCTGTCACTCTGAGCTCTGCTGCTCTCCTGACACCTCTTCTGTGAAGGGGCCTGTCACTCTGAGCTCTGCTGTTCCCCTGACACCTCTTCTGTGAAGGTGCGTGCACACTGAGCTCTGCCGCTCCCCTGACACGTCTTCTGTGATGGTGCTTGTCACTCTGAGCTCTGATGCTCCCTTGACACCTCTTCTGTGTGCCTGTCACTCTTAGTTCTGCTGCTCTCCTGACACGTCTTCTGTGAAGGCGCCTGTCACTTTGAGCTCTGCAGTTCCCCTGACACCACCTCTGTGAAGGTGCCTGTCACTCTTAGTTCTGCAGCTCCCCTGACACTTCCTCTGTGAATGTGTGTCACTGTGAGCTCTGCCACTCCCCTGACACCTCTTCTGTGAAGGTGCATGTCAATGTGAGCTCTGTCGCTCCCATGACACCTCTTCTGTGAAGGTGCCTGTCACTCTGAGCTCTGCAGCTCCCCTGACACCTCTTCTGTGAAGAGGCCTGTCACTCTGAGCTCTGTTGCTCCCATGACACCTCTTCTGTGAAGGTGTCTGTACCTCTTTGTTCTGCTGCTCCCCCGACACCTCGTCTGTGAAGGTGTGTGTCACTGTGAGCTCTGCCACTCCCCTGACACCTCTTCTGTGAAGGTGCGTGTCACTCTGAGCTCTGCCGCTAACCTTACACCTCTTCTGTGAAGGTGCATGCCACACTGAGCTCTGCCGCTCCCCTGACACCTCTTCTGTGAAGGTGCATGCCACACTGAGCTCTGCCGCTCCCTTGACACCTCTTCTGTGAAGGTGCCTGTCACACTGAGCTCTGCCACTCCCCTGACAACTCTTCTGTGAAGGTGCCTGTCACTCTGAGCTCTGCCGCTCCCCTGACACCTCTTCTGTGAAGGTGCGTGTCACTCTGAGCTCTGCCGCTAACCTTACACCTCTTCTGTTAAGGTGCATGCCACACTGAGCTCTGCCGCTCCCCTGACACCTCTTCTGTGAAGGTGCCTGTCACACTGAGCTCTGCCACTTCCCTGGATGTCACAGTGAGCTCTGCTGCTCCCCTGACCCCTCTTCTGTGAAGGTGGCGGTCACACCAAGCTCTGCCGCTTCCCTGACACCTCTTCTGTGAAGATGCCTGTCACTCTGAGTTCTGCCGCTCCCCTGACATCTCTTCTGTGAAGATGCCTGTCACACTGAGCTCTGCCGCTCCCCTGACACTTCTTCTGAGAAGGTGCCTGTCACACTGAGCTCTGCCACTCCCCTGACACCTCTTTTCTGTGAGGGTGCATGTCACTCTGAGGTCTGCCGCTCCCCTGACACCTCTTCTGTGTGATGTGTGTGCCACTCTGTGCTCTGCAGCTCCCCAGACACTTCTTCTGTGAAGGTGCCTGTCACACTGAGCACTGCTTCTCCCCTGACACCTATTCTGTGAGGGTGCGTGCCACTCTGAGCTCTGCTGCTCCCCTGACACCTCTTCGCTGAGGGTCCGTGCCACTCTGAGCTCTGCCACTCCCCTGACACCTCTTGTGTGAAGGTGCCTGTCACTCTGAGCTCTGCCGCTCTCCTGACACCTCTTCTGTGAAGGTGCCTGTCACTCTGAGCTCTGCCGCTCCATTGACGCCTCTTCTGTGAAGGTGCCTGTCACTCTGAGCTCTTCCACTCCCCTGACACCTCTTCTGTGAAGGTGCCTGTCACTCTGAGCTCTGCCGCTCCCGACACCTCTTCTGTGAAGGTGCCTGTCACTCTGCGCTCTGCTGCTCCCCTGACACCTCTTCTGTGAAGGTGCCTGTCACTCTGAGCTCTGCCGCTCCATTGACGCCTCTTCTGTGAAGGTGCCTGTCACTCTGAGCTCTTCCACTCCCCTGACACCTCTTCTGTGAAGGTGCCTGTCACTCTGCGCTCTGCTGCTCCCCTGACACCTCTTCTGTGAAGGTGCCTGTCACTCTGAGCTCTGCCGCTCCATTGACGCCTCTTCTGTGAAGGTGCCTGTCACTCTGAGCTCTTCCACTCCCCTGACACCTCTTCTGTGAAGGTGCCTGTCACTCTAAGCTCTGCCGCTCCCCTGACACTTCTTCTCTGAGGGTGCATGGCGCTGTGAGCTCTGCTGCTAACCTTACACCACCTATGTGTGGTGTTCAAGTCACTCCGCACCCTCACCTCACACCAGCTCTGGGGGAAAGTATGTCACTCTGTGCCCTGATGCCTATGATGGAGGGTGCCTGTCACACTGAGCTCTGATGTGTCAATCAGTAAATCAATCAAGCGCGGCTCATCACCTGTGAGAGTATCCACGTGCTGAGAACCCTGCTGCAGGGAGGAGGGGGGTTCAGTTGAACAGCCAGGTCTTTAGTCCTTTCCTGAATTCCAGCAGAGAGAGTGAGGTCCGGAGGTGCAGGGGAAGGTCGTTCCAGGCGAAGACGTCTCCTCCACTGTTGCTTCAGAGGGTACGGTAGAGGTGAGTTAGGGAACGGGAGGTGGGGTGCAGGTGTCTGGAGGGTTGGTGGAAGTTCAGGGGGTGGTTGAGGCACGCTGGTCCTTGGTTGCGTAGGGCTTTGAAGTGTGGATCAGCATCTTGAACTGACGTCTCCTCTGATTGGGGAACCAGTGAAGCTTTTTACGGTGGGGGTGATGTGGGTACACTTGGGAGGTAAGGGATGAGTCTGGCTGCTGAATTCTGTATGGTCTGCAGTCTCTTCAGGAGGTGCGAGGTGATTCCTACGTAGAGTGTGTTACCGTAGTCCAGACAGCTGACTGGGTGTCTAGGGCTTGAGTGTCAGTTCGTATGGTGTTGACACGGAACCATGTCAAGACGTTATGGATCATGTACAGAGAGAGAAAGCAGGCAGAGGAGACTCCACTGATCTGCCTTTCTTGGCGAGACATCATTTGTCGGAGTGGGTGAGGGTCCTTGTAGGAAACCGACCCTCTGTACAGGGTAGTAAAATTAAGTACACTATGTAGAGTGTGCAAGAAAACCCCAAAAGGCAGGTAGAGGTAAGAGTAGATAATGCTATGTTTTTGGGGTAGTGTGGGCAAGCAGTTAGGCTTATTCGAGGGAAGTGTTAACCATTTGTTGTACTCACAGAGGCAATAAATGAGACACACACTCAAGAATAAAGCCAAGACCAATTTGTAAAAATAATGTCGCTAAGACCATAGACACAGTTCTTTTTTTTGTTAAGTTTAAAAAAGCTTTATTAAAGTAATTAGAAGCATAGGTAAAATATGAAACAATGCATATAAAACAAGTAGCACTAGATAAGCAAACTGAATATACAATTTGGCGGAATAAGTAATGTAAGAAATCTATCATAAACGAAAGATAAGCCAAAGGGGAAAAGTAATAAAAAAATGTGTACCTAAAGAGTAAATAGCGTTTTACGTTTTTTAATTTTCAGAGGAAAGAAGAGTCTAAAGAAGAATGAAAGGAAAAAAAGAGAACAAGCATTGAAAATGCAATAGGTCTCGCAATAGAAGAGTTTGACATTTTTCGTTTTGCATATAGATGAGTGGCGTTGCGTGGATGAGTGGCGTTGCATGGATGAGTGGCGTTGCGTGGGTGAGTGGCGTTGCGTGGGTGAGTGGCGTTGCGTGGGTGAGTGGCGTTGCGTGGGTGAGCGGCGTTGCGTGGGTGAGCGGCGTTGCGTGGATGAGCGGCGTTGCGTGGCTGAGCGGCGTTGCGTGGCTGAGCGGCGTTGCGTGGCTGAGTGGCGTTGCGTGGCTGAGTGGCGTTGCGTGGGTGAGTGGCGTTGCGTGGGTGAGTGGCGTTGCGTGGGTGAGTGGCGTTGCGTGTGTGTGTGGCGTTGCGTGTGTGTGTGGCGTTGCGTGTGTGTGTGGCGTTGCGTGTGTGTGTGGCGTTGCGTGTGTGTGTGGCGTTGCGTGGGTGTGTGGCGTTGCGTGGGTGAGTGGCGTTGCGTGGGTGAGTGGCGTTGCGTGGGTGAGTGGCGTTGCGTGGGTGAGTGGCGTTGCGTGGGTGAGTGGCGTTGCGTGGGTGAGTGGCGTTGCGTGGGTGAGTGGCGTTGCGTGGGTGAGTGGCGTTGCGTGTGTGAGTGGCGTTGCGTGTGTGAGTGGCGTTGCGTGTGTGAGTGGCGTTGCATGTGTGAGTGGCGTTGCATGTGTGAGTGGCGTTGCATGTGTGTGTGGCGTTGCGTGTGTGTGTGGCGTTGCGTGTGTGTGTGGCGTTGCGTGTGTGTGTGGCGTTGCGTGGGTGAGTGGCGTTGCGTGGGTGAGTGGCGTTGCGTGGGTGAGTGGCGTTGCGTGGGTGAGTGGCGTTGCGTGGGTGAGTGGCGTTGCGTGGGTGAGTGGCGTTGCGTGGGTGAGTGGCGTTGCGTGGGTGAGTGGCGTTGCGTGGGTGAGTGGCGTTGCGTGGTTGAGTGGCGTTGCGTGTGTGAGTGGCGTTGCGTGTGTGAGTGGCGTTGCATGTGTGAGTGGCGTTGCATGTGTGAGTGGCGTTGCATGTGTGAGTGGCGTTGCATGTGTGTGTGGCGTTGCGTGTGTGTGTGGCGTTGCGTGTGTGTGTGGCGTTGCGTGTGTGTGTGGCGTTGCGTGTGTGAGTGGCGTTGCGTGTGTGAGTGGCGTTGCGTGTGTGAGTGGCGTTGCGTGGCTGAGTGGCGTTGCGTGGCTGAGTGGCGTTGCGTGGCTGAGTGGCGTTGCGTGGGTGAGTGGCGTTGCGTGGTTGAGTGGCGTTGCGTGTGTGAGTGGCGTTGCGTGGTTGAGTGGCGTTGCATGTGTGAGTGGCGTTGCATGTGTGAGTGGCGTTGCATGTGTGAGTGGCGTTGCATGTGTGAGTGGCGTTGCATGTGTGTGTGGCGTTGCATGTGTGGCGTTGCGTGTGTGAGTGGCGTTGCGTGTGTGAGTGGCGTTGCGTGTGTGAGTGGCGTTGCGTGTGTGAGTGGCATTGCGTGTGTGAGTGGTGTTGCGTGGGTGAGTGGCGTTGCGTGGGTGAGTGGCGTTGCGTGGGTGAGTGGCGTTGCGTGGGTGAGTGGCGTTGCATGGGTGAGTGGCGTTGCGTGGGTGAGTGAATGGTTAGCTGTTGCTTATGCGACGTATAGCACTTAATACTAAAGTAGGCAGACCTTCTTAGCCTTTGTGAGAATAATAGCAAAATAAAAATAAAAACCAGATCAAGTCAAGGACGCAAACGGCACCATGCTATTGTTTATTTACTCAGATGATTTGCATAAAAATGTAACTTGTGAGCACGTTTCTCTAACTCTCCAATAATCCCATTACAACACTTTGTACAAATGAGATTGGGACTCATCCTTCCGAAGTCGAGAAAAATGTGCAACGCTGTGTTGAAGTTAATTTTTTTAATTAACAAAATGCAAATAATGTGGAGAGATTTCAAGTGATTCAGGAATGGGCGCCCTTGTAAAGAGAAAGTACGGCCGGCCTGGGCAGTGATAGGGGAGGAGGGAGGAGAAATGCGAGTCACGGCAGCAGCAGCCTTTGATGTGCCTGCCGGCCGGCCGTGAATAATTAGGGGGTGAGAAATGCGCTCGGAGGGCTGCCTTTGATGTGGTAATGCGAGGCAGGCAGGCAGGAGGCTGGTGGCATTGTGCACGCGCTTTTTAGGGCTTGCGCAAGCGCAATGACCTAAAAAGCACATGCACTTGAAGGAATCGCCAGTGGAATCGCCAGTGGATAAACACTGGATAAGCCCCTATAGAGCTTCGCCAGCTATGCGCTGAAGCGCATCAGCAGGCGAGCCCTAAAAAGGAAAAAGTAGGAGAAATAAAGAAAGACAGAGAAGGAGGAAAAGAGAAGAAAGGAAAAGAAAGGGAAAACAGACTTGAGATATAGTATTATCTTCATCAAACATTCTATTAAAACATTAATCTTATAATAATCACATTGTTTTTCAAATTAAGAATAATAACTGCACAAATGATATATGAGAGAAAATAAACTAGAAGAAGAAAAAAAATTAAAATACTCATGGTGGTTGATAAACAAAGGAACTATCGTGATTACGTAATGCAGATGCTGATAAGTAATTAGTAAGTGGACACCAGAGAGCTTCTTTTCGAATAAGTTCTTGAGAAGTTTTGGAAGAAGCTCTGTCCAGTCTGTGGTGATAACATAGAAGGTTCCACCAAGCGGAGAAGAAAACTTTAGAGGCATCTTTCCAGTTAGGGGTAATTACCTGAAAGGCAAAAGCAATTAACAAGTCCACAAATATGCCCACCTTGCGAGAACCAAACCAGTTTGCAGAGTTACTTCCAAAAAATATGTAATATATGTCAAAAGGGAAATTAATAGTACAAATAGTAGAAATTGGCTCACATACCTTAATCCGAAATCGGCAATATTAGGGCAAAGAAAAAAGGGATGCATAAAGGAGCCGGGCGTAGAAGGGAATACCCAACAATTCGGGGACAAATGGGAACTATATTTGGAGATTGATAAAAGAGTTAAAAATAGTCTATGGGAAAAATAATAAAGGGTCTGAGTGGTACTAGAGTTAAAAGAGGTGTGATGTATGCGTGTCCAAATGGAGTTCCATGTATGAACAGAAAGGGTATGTTGTAAATTCTATTCCCATAAGAGCTCAACTCTACTTTTAGGACGACTAGGAGAAGAAAAATGTAGACACTTGTGCAAACTTGGGAAGCTTTCATGAAAAGGGAAGTGGATAAAGGTTCTAACAGAGGATCTTGAGAGGGAAGAGACAATCCAGAAAGTCGAGAGAACTGTTCTGTTAAGAGCAAACGTAGAGACTCATATCTTAATAAAGAGGACGCAGGTAAGTCAAATGCGGATTGAACCTCTTGTACGGAAATACACTGAGAATCCAGTATTAATTGTTTAACTTGAAAAATCCCTTTGGCGGCCCATGTCTTCCAAAAAATAGTGAGATTGGACAGTTTAATGTTTTTGTTATGCCAAAGAGGTGAATCCAAAAATATTTTTAAAGGACTTTGAGATTTACATTTAATAGGATGAAAAGTTGGAATACATTTGAACTCGTTGGTTAGTTAAAAGAACTAGGAGGATGGGTAAAACTTGCTAAAAGGGAAAAAGGGACAAGAAAAGATCATAGATTTCTCCAACCTGTGCCATACTGAGGTGATAGGTCCTTCCACAGTAGATAGATATGCTAACATTTGGCGAATTAGAAAAGAGGTATGATATTGTCGAAAGTTGGGAAAATGGACACCATCTAGAAATTTAGGAGCAGAAAGAAGGGCCAAAGAAATACGAGCCTTCCGACCATTCCAAAGACATTTACTCAAAATGCCATTAAGGGTTTTAAAACATTTCAACTGTATTTTAACAGGTAGCATGGATAAATAAAAGTTAATAACTGGAAGCAACGTCATTTTCATTGTGTCTAATCAACCCTACCATGACAAAAAAAGGGGAGACCATCTGTCAGACATAGTTTTAATTCTAGATAAAACCTCTTCCAAATTGAACTGAATCGTTTTTGCAAAAGTAGAAGAATATTTAATCCCTAAGCAGGTAATATTATTAATATTCCATTTAAAAGTGATACCCTGAAACATACTTCTTAAACAATATTTATTTAAAGGGAGCACTTCAGATTTGGAAAAATTCAATTTATAGCCTGAAAAGTCTGCATAAGAGGAGAGAAGTTTTGGCGTAAGCTTCCTTTGTCTCCTCTGGGCAGGGCGGCCCTGTTTAAAATGATGTCCTTGCCGCGGTTCCTCTACGCGCTCCAGAACTCCTATGACGCTATCCCCAAGACCTATTTCCGAGAGATCGAGAGTCTTCAAAGGCAATTGATTTGGGACGGGCGTCCACGTATTGCCCTCGCGAAACTCACCATCCCTTGGTACGACGGGGGCATGGCGCTCCCCGATATCAAGCGATATTATTGGGCTTCCCAGTTGTCTGCTATTAATCACGTGATGTTTTCACCGGGTCGAAATCCTGCATTCGAGATGGATAGACTCCAGCTGCCGGGTGGGGACTTTAATAGAGCGCTTTATTCTCGATCGGCCGGGCGCCATCTTGTGGGCCCGTCCAGGATTGCAGTAACTGTGTGGCGAGCCGCGAATGTGAGTTTGGGATGGGAGGATCGAATGACGCTGGCGACGCCGCTTTATGCCTCGGAACGTTTGGGGTGTCTCTGGTCCACTAAGGGCTTCGACCGCTGGGATATGATTGGGATATGTAAGGTGGGTGATGTGTGTTCGAAAGGTAGTGTGAAGTCGTTCCAGACCCTCCAGGCGGAATATGGTTTGAATGGTAGGGAATTTTTTCGTTATCTGCAGGTCCGGCACGCCCTCGCCTCAGTCTTGACTCCTGATGAGGCCCTGCCCGAGTCTTCCCCCCTCGAAGATCGTGTCCTTGATGGGCACCTGCCTGATAGCACTATTTCCCTGATCTATAAGAAGCTGATCAATAATCGGGCGGACTTATTGGTCCGACTTCGGGAGGCTTGGGTCGGCGATGGGTTGGAACTGGACGACGAGGATTGGCAATCGGCACTCTCTTCTCCCAAGGAGGTAGCCATTCCTGCCCGTCTCCGTTTGGTTCAACTTAAAATCCTTCATCGAGTGTATGTCACTGGACCGCGTCTGGTGACGATGGGCTTTTCCTTGGATGGGTTGTGCAAGCGTGGTTGTGGGTCGAGTGCTACCTTTTTACACATTCTTTGGGAGTGCCCGGTTGTGGCGGCCTACTGGACTGCTGTGCTTGAGGTGATGACTGCTGTGACTGGTGTAGCCCTGCGGCCGGAGCCTCGACGATGTCTGTTGAATGTTTGGGAGCCCACTGACTATTCTGTGGCCCAGACCAGATGGGCTACCTTGGGTTACATGATTGCGAAACGGGATATTGCGCAACTCTGGGGCGCATCCAGGCCCCCTGAGGTCTCGAAATGGGAGGACAACATGGACTGGTCCATGTTTCGTGAGAAGCCTGTTTATGTGGCCAGGGGCAGACCCAGGGCGTGGACAAAGATTTGGGGCCAGTGGAATGAATATCGTGGGGATATCTGTACCCCTCCCCTTGTAGGCACTACTGATGTTGTCCTATCTCCCTAGGCGAGCGTTCCCGGAACCCTTTCATACTGTTTTTTGACTTTCCGATTCTCCCCGCTGCTCCCCTTCCCCCCCCCCTGATCTTGTTAGAGCCTCAGGGCTCTTGGTATGTTCTCCTGATTGTAGACCATCCCCTCCGTTCTTTGGGCTGACCTTGATTACCGTGCATTCGCCTTCTTAGTGTTTATTTTTCTTTTTGTATAAAATAAAAATTCAATATGCCCTGTGATATGTTGGGAGTAATGCTTGGTGCTGGATTTGCGCCTGACCACGGGTGTACATTTCTAATTCATGCCTTGTGCCTTATTATTAGCGGCCAGCCCGTGAGGTTGTAGGCCCATTCTTGTATTTTTCTATGCTTGCTCAAATAAAGGTTTTTGAACAAAAAAAAAAAAAAGAGGAGAGAAGTTTGGTAAAAGCAGGCATAGAAGTAGAGGGATCGGAAACATATAACATGTTATCATCTGCATTAGCAGTAAATTTAATTTCAAAGGATTTGTGCGTAAAACCTCGAAAGGTGGGGGAGTGTCGTAAAGAGTGAAGAAAGAGCTCAAGAGAAAGCATAAAAAGTAATGGGGAAAGAGGACATCCCTGATGAGTACCTCTTTGTAAAGGGAAATAAGAAGATTGAGAGCCGTTAACGAAAACTGAAGTAGTCGGAGAGTAATATAACAATTTAATAAGGGATAGAATAGAAGGACCAAAACCATGCCATTTGAGAGTGCACGTCATAAATAGCCAATGAACATGGTCAAAAGCTTTTTCCGCTTCCAAGGTTACGGCGGCTATATGGGAAGAACTCTTAGATGCAAGATGAATTATATTGAGGAAAGTTCTGGAATTATCAGAAATATTGCTTCCTTTAACAAACCCTGTTTGTTCAAAACCAATTAAATCCAAAAGGACTTGATTGATACGAAGGGCTAATATCTTGGCAAATAGCTTACAATCAAGGTTCATCAAAGATAAGGGATTATAGTTGGCGCAACGTGAAGGGTCTTTATCTTTTTTGGAAATGAGACAGATCATAGCTTCAAGGAAATAGACTCGAACCTCTCTGTTAAGAGTAAAATATTGAAAAAGAGATAAAAGATGGGACAGAAGAACAGACGAAAAGCAAGAATAGAACTCAGCAGTAAGACCATCAGGGCCAGGAGCCTTATCCTTAGGTAGCATCGACAAAGCAGATTTAATCTCAGAAAGAGTTATCTCCCCTTCCAAAATAGAACAATCAGGAAGAGGGGAAGAGCGAGGAGGTAATGAATCAAAAAGGAATCCAAATTAGCGTCAGAAGGGGAAGATTCTGGAGTGAAAAGGGTCTTATAAAAATCTGTAAAACAAGTTAATGTTTTTTCATCTTTGAAACTGGAAATATCATTATCATCAATGATCTTAACAACTCTAAATCTTTGAGATTTCACCTTCAAATAGTTTGCCAACAGCTTATCAGCTCGGTTGCGACCACCATAAAATGTAGAGTTTATTTTTAGCAATGTCTCCGAAACCTCTCCTGTGGATTTCCTATTAAAATCGAGTTTTGCTTGAATCAACGTCTTAAGGGAATCAGCATTTTTAGATGAAAAATATGCATGCTCCAATTTTTTAATAGAAAAAAGCAGAGAGGCTGATTCTTTGTGATACTGTTTCCTTTTTCTAGCTACAAAGTCTGTAATGAAGCCTCTAGCTGTGGCTTTAAAGGAATCCCAGACAGTATGGAATGACATATCAGGAGCAGAGTTAAGAGGAAAGAATTCAGAGACAAAATCTTTAAAGCGGCTGAGGAAGGTGGGATCTTTAAGAAGATAATTGTTAAAACGCCAACGATGAGATTTGGAGGGTGAAGAAGGAAGATCCAAACTAATCAGAACAGGAGCGTGATCGGAAATAAGAATAGATCCAATCTCTGCATGTAGGAGGTTGGAAAGGAGGTGCAGGTTCAAAAATATATAATCAATTCTAGAGGTAGTATTATGAGTAGGGGGATAAAATGTATATTCTAAACTATCAGGATTGAACATTCTCCATGCATCCACCAGGCTTCTCTCAGAAATGATCCTAGCAAAGCTTTTTTGCATTTTATTGGGAATGTACTTGGAGGAGGATTTCCTATCTGTGAAGGGATCCATGACCTGATTACAATCACCACCCACTATGAGGTTAGAACTAGAGCATGCATGAAGAGTGTGGGACATGGATCGCCAGAATTGTGAGTCAATTCCTGTGGGGCCATAAATGTGAAGTAAAGAAACATGGGAACAATTAATAATGGTGTGAAGAAGGAGCCAACAACCATCCTCATCCTTTTCTTCTTTTTCTATCGTGAGGAATAAGGATTTGTGAAAGAGTATTACAACATCACTTTTCCTGTCTTTGGAGGGGGAACAGTAAACATGACCCATCCATTGCTCTTTAAGGGAATTAACATCACTCCCATTAAGATGGGTTTCTTGTAACACAGCAATTTCAAATTGGAGTATAGGGAGATGTGTAACTACCCGTTGCTTTTTAACATGATTACGCAATCCTTTCACATTCCATGAGATGATCCGAAAATTATCAGCTATTACAAGTCAACAAAAAAAAGTAGTGATAGTATTAATAGTAATAAACAATTCAACAAAATTGTATAATCAGTGTAAAGGAAAACAAAAACAAAACCATGAATGCATTG
Source organism: Lissotriton helveticus (assembly GCF_964261635.1). Classification (NCBI taxonomy): domain Eukaryota; kingdom Metazoa; phylum Chordata; class Amphibia; order Caudata; family Salamandridae; genus Lissotriton; species Lissotriton helveticus. The sequence goes on along the minus strand of NC_136073.1, from coordinate 897,462,524 downwards.
AGAAATGTGTGATTGAACATAAACATAAAGATAGATGCAATTGAGTAAAAACAAATAAACAAGAAGAAGAAAGTGAAAAAGGAGAAAAATCAAGATAAAAAGGGGTAGAGAAAGAAGGGGGCTTAAAAGAAATACAAGCAAAAATAGAGAAGTAAATCCAGAAAGTAAGAGAGAGAGGATGAAAAAGAAATAAGGAGAAGAGGAAAAAGAGAGGAAGTATAAGAAGCAGGTGATAGAGAAAGAGAAGTTGACTAGAAGCCGAGAGACTTCAGTCAAGAGAGAAGGAATAGATATCCATAGTGAAGAAATGAACATGGAGAAGTGGGGAGATGCGAGAGAAGACAGACGACAGAACCAATATGGGCAACGAGATCCATCAAGACTATTAAATAGAATAATTAAATAAGAAAGAGGGAATCTAACATAGAATAACAAATCAAGGGAGACCAACTACATAAGATGAAATAAAATAGGCGGACAAGAATGATCAAAATAGCAATAAAATACTCAACACTTACCAGACGTAAGGGATATCCGTGAACCTTAGGGTCAGGCTGAAAGGGCAGGGAAGAGGGAGACATCCGGGGGATGGATCGGTACAAGCGGAGGAACAGCTACGTAGGAAAACAAGGAAAAATCTCAATATGAAGTATCAGCTGAAAAAGGCCACCAAGCCATAAAAGACAGGGGAAGACCAACAACATCGATTCGTAAACTACAACAACATAGAAGAGAAGAATCTTTAGAACATTTGGATAGTGATAGTAATGTCAGAAAACAAAAACACATAACAGATTTAACAATACAGCTCAGGGCCCTCCAAATTCCATATCATCCCCTTCATGGCGAGATATGAATTGTCTCAGGTCTTCAGGACGATCAAAAGAGTAAGATCTCTCTTTATAAGTAACCTTGAAAAAGCAAGGGTGCGTTAGACCATATCTGGCGTTCATAGATCGAAGAACCAGGTGAAGAGAAAGGAATTCTTTTCGACGGGCTGCAGTGGCGCGGGCCACATCTGGAGAGAAGAACATTTTTTGACCAGACCACAACATCTGCTTCCTATACTTTGCTGCTGAAAGGACCATTAACAGTTCAGTGTATTCCAAAAACAAAACAATTATCCCTCGGGGATGATTTACTGATGATGACGGAGCTAAATCTGCAGATTTAGGGCCGATGCGATGGGCACGCTGTAAATTGAGATTTGTGCCGTCTTTGAGACCAACAATCTTGGAAATGTGTGTTTTTAAGAAGGCCAACATGTCGGACCCCTCTTCACCCTCTGGAATACCATAAATTCGAAGGTTATTGGGTCTATTGCGATTTTCTAAGTCTTCTGTTTGCGTCTTGAGGAATCTCTTTGGACATGACCGCTACTTGAGGTATCAAATCCTGAATATCACTGATCCTCTGTTCCACCGCAGACACTCTTGAGTCCAAGTTAGACCATTTCTCATCTAACCTCTGAAGGGTAGCATTAGTATCAATGACAAAAGGTTTAATCAACTTTATCTCTTCCATAAGATCTTCCATTGTAATGGGTAGTGGCGACTTGGTAGGCGAGTTAAGTTCTTTCTTATGCCGTTTAGGAGGAGCGGCCAGGTTAGATTCCTTATGAGAGGAAGACATAATTGTTGAAGTTGATTTCTGACCAGGAGAAGGAAAAGGCTCCATATAAAGAAGAATATTGGAAAATTGAGACTTTCAAAAATATGCAGCGCAAAAGAAACAGATTATGAATCTTACAGCAGCCGTCAAATTTCCGTTCCTTGCATCAACACAGCTGGAATGTGGCAAATAACTCTGTCACCACTAGCATAGTTCAATGAGACATAGTATAGTGGAAGTTCTTCTAGCTTAGAGGCTATTTAAAAAAAATATAGCTGTTATAGCAAGATGTTGTACATAAGGCGTTCCTATGGAGAGCTGTATTTCCTGACAGAAAATCCTGGCATAGAGCAGATCTTGGAGAGGCCGTCCACATAATAGACATATGCCAGTCAGAAAAATCATTGCAGAAGTGCAAACAAGTATATAACAATTGCCTGGGAATTAGCATTGTAGAGCATTGAGAAGCTTTAACTAGGCAGACAATCTCCTCAGAAAAAGAAAATAAACACATTGAGGAGAAAACTGTCACTGGAGTTCAGGAGGTTGAAGGTACACAAGATGGCGGTCACGATGTTTGTTTGAAGCGCACCGCATAATGTGGTTACATTTCCGGTAACTTGGAAGTGAAGGTGTGAAATTGAGAGGCAACTGTCCAGTTCACATAGTTCAGAAAGAGCGGCAAACCTGCAGGATGCCGACTGCCGAGTTGAGGCGAAGCCGCGATACACACAAAATGGCGACCGCGATCCTCTCAGGGAGTGCGCTGCTTATCAAAGGTGAATTTCAGGAGAAATGCAGGATCACTGCCTCACAAAAAAGGTGTCCTTTGACTCAGCGGACACTCCGATGGCCGATTCTACTATCAAAAGCCGCCGGGAAGCAACTCCATCGGCCGCCCTTCTCGAGTTACTTGATTTAGGTCCGGACCGAGATCAGCCTGTTGCCATCCCCGTCGGTGCTAAAGCCACGCCCCCTTCACACAGTTCTAAGGTAAGTACTTTCGGAGTTACGATTTTTTTAAGTTCGGAAAATATATCTCTTTTGTACGCAATATTGACCCATAGAATACAATGGAGAAAAAGTAGAAAAATGCATAGAAATGCATGCAATGCTTTCACGAAGTTCACCATCTCCTTTTAGGTTGATGTCAGGACTAGGTCCAAAGTTCCAGCAGGAGAAGTTTGGGCGCGTCCCAGATGGGCTGGGAGTAGAGGTGCTGAGGTCTTGGAAGCTTGTGAGCACAAAGAGGGCCACTAGAATAAGCACTACCCAGATGGACTTACAGGTAAGTCCAGTGGGCCTCCTCGAAGGGCAGAGATCACAAGGGCCTGGGGACCACGTCGGTTTGTCAGTGCTGTGGCCGGTGGGGCCGGGTGCAGAGCAAAAAGTTCATCCAGACGTCCCATGTCTTGAGGTGTTCACAGTCAGGAGCAGGCAAAGAGGGGATGTCAGACAGCTGGGCCACTCATGAAGTGGGTATCGGGTGCTTCGACGTCCCTTGTCGGGTGCTTCCTTCTGGTGCTTCAGGAGTCCGGAGTGAACTCTTCTCTGTGTTTTTACTGTTGGGGGTCTGGCATCCTGGATAATGGTATGCCGAGGTTATGGTGCCTCCAAACATGGTGGAGAGGCAGATCTCATCCTCCAGAACTGTTGTAACTTTTCTTGCTTCTGTAATACATCAATGTTGTTGGGGAGCAGCAAGTTGACAAACCGGAATTCACGTGTTCGGTGCCTGTGGTGTGCAGGGGAGGAATACATTCACTCCAAGGAAGCTTATTGGTGAGTTCTTGAAGTCTGGAGGTGCTCCAGGATTGATTTTTAGAGTCCTTTCAGGTTTCAAGACGACACTGTAGCAGAGATTGTTGAGTCTTGGGAGCAGCAGGCAGTGTTTAGCGCCTTTTTCTTCAGCAGCAGGGCTACAGTTGTAGAGTAGCGGTCTTCTTTGTCCTGGTCTTCTCTTGTCCATCAAATCTGAGGTGCCACCTAAATACTGAATTTAAGGAAGTTACAAGGGGAGGCAGGTACTAGCCAACGGGTTACTTACCTTTGGGGTGTCTACACCTTCTAGTGACCACTTTCTGTGGGAAGAGGCACTACCCTAGCCCTGATAGGAGGTTTTCTCACCATCCCAAGACGGTGGAATTCCAGGAGAGGGGTTCACCTCGTGTGCCCTGCCCTAGGGGTGGTGTAGGCTAAGTGGGGACCCTCCTCCTGATCGAAATCATGTTCCCACCTTTCCTCCCACCAAAAGTGGAGTAGGAAAGGGGGCCTGGACTCTCTCACTATCTGGAGGTTCCTGGGTTGGATTTCAAAGGCAGCATTGCTTTTGAAGCTTCCTGCCCAGGAAGGCCATCCTGTCCTGGGGGAGGTGTGAAGCACCTCTGCCCGGAGCAGGCTATGTCTCTGTCTTCTGAGAGCGCTTGAACTACTATAAAAATAACATAAAGAGCTGTACCTACTAATAGCCCCAATACCCTTACCCAATAACCAGTCAGTTGGCAGTGAAGAAAGTTCAATCGTTTATTAGACAAAATACTCTATAGAGGAGCCTCTCCAACTCTCACCCATCAGGTGCACGGAGAAGACTACTGGCTTACAGTCAAAACTGAACATATATACTTTCAGGTCAACACATGAAGGCACCGTAAATGGAAAAACACCACTTGGCTCTTGGGCCCCGAGGAAGGACCATAAATGGTACACATGATTGGTTCAAAGCTTTGCTTAGTTATTATTGGGAAGGTTAGGAGGGGTGACTCTCTTTCGTCCTGGTGCCCGGGAGTGTAGGCACAACGCCTCCAGGAATGCGCTTATCGCACCCGAAGCCAGATGCGACCTTGAGTCCCAGGACAGAGAGAGAACAGTTTACTTTCAGCTGCTCAAATGCAGTAACTCAACTGAACTGGGACCTGACAACTACTGGAGAATAACACATGATTACTGTTCGGGTCTTACACTAAAACTAAAGATGGCGTCTGTATGGTTCTCGGCCTACTCTATTAACATGAATAAAACCGAAAGAATTCCTACCTGTTAAGGCACATAAAAGACATGTGGGGCCTGTGGTGTATATATTAACACAAGGATATATAGATACATAATGCTAACACAATATATATGTGTCTGATACTTCTCGTATAGGGGAAATCTAACTTTTATCCCTCACACTGGGTCTCACCCCATGAAGTCAGAAACATGTCTGATAGTCGCAGGCTAGGGAAAACAAGTCAGTATCCCCATCATTGCCTGGCACATTTTCATGGGACCCTCGAGAAGGGAATTGATGGGTGCTCCTGAGTGACGGAGTTCATGATGGCTGTGGTGTTTTGTGTGGTGAGCTGGTCTCAGGCAGAGAGCAGGTGGTCGGGTTTACATCTGTGGGAGCGAGGAGGCTGAGGGTGTCAGCGGTGGTGGGTTGGGGTCCAAAGTTTTTCTAGATGGTGGAGATCTTGTTGTGGAAGACATCTGCCAGGCTGTTGTGGAGTTCCTGAGAAGGGGTGAGGATGTTTTGCGTGGTTGAGTGGTCAATCAATAAAAATACTATATTGTGGGAGAGGTGTGGCGCCGCGGCCAGGGCGACTGACGCTGGAATCTGGGGACCACGGTTCGATCCCCGGCTCCGGCGGCAGGTTAGCCCAGCACCATGTGACTCTGGGCAATAGCTCGCTTAATCTTCCCGACGGCCCCCAGCGCCTAAAGACCCTTACGGGTGATTGTGCGCTTTACAAATGTGGACTTCTTATTCACTCTATTGTGCCATAAAAGTTTTATATATATAATATAATACACAGTTCACATTTTTTTAAAATGTTTTTAGAATCACTCAAATCAAGTTTAAAAATAAGAATATGTGGGAAAACTCTCATTATTTGGATCGTATCTTCAGAGCTCTCAAAATGTCATTTAAGACGGCATAGATTGCAGTTTTATTTCCCAAACAGAGAAAATGGGCAAAAGCAGCGACATGAGATCTAGTTTCTGATTGCTCGAAGTACGAAGAGAAGGAACTGCTTCTTTCTGTGGTATAAAATGTGCAAAATAGCGAAAAGTGCACAGTACTTAGTTCTGCTGGGGCTTCACAATGATAGGGGGAGGAGGAATGAAAACCATGTTCCTTTAACAGGAAAGGCTAACAGAGAATGTATGGTTTTAATATGGAACCTTGTCAACAGAAACTTCTGTCTCTCATTTACAATTATCTATAATTAAAGTGCCGGACGTACAGGTGGTTCCTGAGAGATGCCTCCCTTCACATCTCGCCCCTGGCAGTGCCCTTTGATGATATTGATTGTGGAGGCTTTAGTTTGGCTTAGAGGGATACTAGATAAACTAGCCAGGTGTGGTAGCCTGCAGTGGTACCAAGCCTTTCTAAACTTGTTTTAATGTACTTAACCCGTTGCGTGCGTTCATTGGCAACGGCCGTTGCGAGCACTACCTCTGTAGTGCTGCGCACGTCCATTGGCCGACGCGGCCCGTCAACTCTGCTAAACCGCTGCACTGTGGCAGAATTGCCGCCGCGGTTAAGCGGTTAAGCCATGGAATATCTAGACATTTATCCAGATTCATACAATCAAGAAAAATGGGTCTACGTGGTGGGGCTTCTGGGTTTTCCAGATTCTGTGCCATAATAATATGGGTTGTAGTTTAATATAGTCTTCTAAGTTATTTAGCCCAACCTCCACCTAGCAAAAGGTCATTGAAGTAGAGTGTGGGACTGCCAGTAGCCTTACTATAAACTTATTTTCCACGGTTTGTAGAGGTTTACAATTAGCACACCCGCAGACGCCCGCACCAAATATCGCAACAGACACACATTTACTTTTAAAAAGGCAGAGCAATTCTTTTGTCGCCTTCTGTCCCAGCCTTTTGGAGAATCTATAAGCTGCATGAATTACCTGCTGAAATTGCATAACTTTTACACTCAGAAGTAACTTCCAATTAAAATCTATACAAATCAGGATTCCCCACTATGTAAAGTTGGGAGTTTTCCTAATTCCTTCACCACCAAGCAAACATTTTCTGGTCTTGGATAATTTGGGGTCACATTTCAGTACAAAGGACTTGGTACAGTTTGTCTTTTGTCCTAAAATGTTCATAACACTATTAAAAGCGTCTCGCAGAAGCCGAAGGCCATTGGCTGTTCGGGCAATAAGGACAGCATCGTCTGCGTAGAGCAGCGCAGGGATTTCTGCTGAACTGACCTTTGGAATGCCTTACCAGCCCTTATCAGGGGCTCGTCCAGTGAATTAATGTCAATTAAAAAAAGAAATGGTGCCAAGACGCAGCCCTGTCTGACCCTGTGATTCAGAGAAGTCCTCACTCATACTATAAAGGACTCTGGCTGTGGTACGTGCGTGGAGCCTGGAGGGCAGGGGGCGATCGCACTGTTAATACCCAGAGGAAACATCATTGTCCATAACTGTGGGCGATGCACAGTGTCAAAGGGGCATGTTAGGTCCATGACGGCAAGACGACCACAGCCTTTTTTGGCCTTTGTATATTTTTGGACTGTTGTAGACAGATTTAGGGCCAGATGTACGACCTCCAAAATAGCACATCGCAAATTGCGAGTCATTTGCGACTCGCAATTTGCGAGGCGCTATTTTGCATATACAACAGTGTGTTTTACCCTTTTTGCGATTCCCAATGGGGTCGCAATTTGCAAGGCACTATTTTGCATATACAACAGTGTGTTTTACCCTTTTTGCGATTCCCAATGGGGTCATGAATATTATTTAGCCTCTCGCAATTTGCGAACCCATTGGGAATGACAGGTCCTCCCAGGGATGTGGCCTGTCGGGCTCAGCAGACCACCATGTCTGGGACTGCTTTTTTAATAAAGCAGTTTTTTTTTCAGATGCAGCCCGTTTTCCTTAAAGGAAAATGGAACGCATTTACAAAAGTAAAATGAAACTTTGCAGTTTCATTTTTAAGGGCAGGCAGTGGTCTCTGAGACTACCGCCTACTCTTAAAAAATATTTTACAACATACTCACATAGGGTAAGGGGTCTCCTGGGGATCCCTTCCCCTTTGCGAGTGGTTTACCACATACTTGAAGCAGGGGGTAAACTGCGAGTGTTTTGCAGCCGGAAATGCGGTCACAAAACACTAGTACATAGCATGTTGACTCGCTAGTAGGAAGGGTCGCCCGTTCCTAATAGCGAGTGTCGCAAATGCTATTTTGTTAGTCAGTGACTCGCAAAATAGCATTTGTACATGCTATTACCCTTTTTTGCGGCCGCAAATGTGAGGTTCTCCCGTTTGCGGCTGCAAAAAGGGTCGTACATCTGTCCCTAAATGACTGTTCAGCTGTCCCCATACCTGAACAAAATCCGACCTGTCGGTCCGAGAGCCCCTGTGTCTCTAATGCCCAGATTTCTAGTTTGGCCAAAATGACCCTTCCTGGATCTTAAATGTGATATCGAGGAGGGAAATTGGGCGTAGCAGCGAGGCTGATTCTCGCCTTCTTTTTAGGGCTCGGGCCTACGTCACCACGAAGTGGGGGCGGAGCTTCCGAGCTCTTATGTATTTGAAAAAAAAAGAATTCTGAAAGGGGTCCTGGCTGGCACATTCCTTAGTGCGCGCCGCGTTTTTTATGGCATCTGCCTAGTGATTCGTCTTCGCTGTGCTGTCTATTTAGTAGCCTTGACGTGATAGGCTATATTTACTTTTCGTCCGTTATTTATTTCAGTTGCATGGCATATTGTCTGTGGTTACGTGCACGGCAGACTTATTAATCTTAATTAGGAGCTGTCAGGGTGGCCGTGTAATGCATTCCAGATGGTGTGCGCGCGTTCACCATAGAGCAGTGCGTTTGTCGGGCGCGCGTCCTCCTCACGTGCACACAGGCATAGCGAATCAGTGTCATAGCGAAAAGACAACATTTTGTCACGTCTGTTATGAATTTATGACTTGTTTTAAACAATTGCGATCGCGAAAGTGATCTCTTTCTGTGCTGCTTGTTTAAACAAATGCGATGGCAAAAGTGATGCTTTCTGTGCTGCTTGTTTAAACAATTGCGATCGCGAAAGTGATGCTTTCTGTGCTGCTTGTTTTTCGTATGTAATCTTGTTCTTCTACGAACTCGATGGTAGCGGAGTATCCCATCCTCACCCTCTAGGTCACTTCATTAATTTTCCACGAGTCCGCCGTGTCTGGTGGGAATGCAGATTGGTAGTGCAGAGTGCAGATTGGTAGTGCAGAGTGCAGAGTGGTAGTGCAGAGTGCAGAGTGGTAGTGCAGAGTGCAGAGTGGTAGTGCAGAGCGGTAGTGCAGAGCGGTAGTGCAGAGTGCAGAGTGCAGAGTGGTAGTGCAGAGTGCAGAGTGGTAGTGCAGAGTGGTAGTGCAGAGTGCAGAGTGGTAGTGCAGCGTGAGAGTGCAGAGTGCAGATTGAGAGTGCGAGTGGTAGTGCAGATTGAGAGTGCAGAGTGCAGATTGGTAGTGCAGAGTGGTAGTGCAGAGTGCAGAGTGGTAGTGCAGAGTGAGAGTGCGAGTGGTAGTGCAGAGTGAGAGTGCGAGTGGTAGTGCATAGTGCAGAGTGGTAGTGCAGAGTGCAGAGTGGTAGTGCAGAGTGCAGAGTAGTAGTGCAGAGTGCAGAGTGGTAGTGCAGAGTGAGAGTGCGAGTGGTAGTGCAGAGTGCAGAGTGGTAGTGCAGAGTGCAGAGTGGTAGTGCAGAGTGAGAGTGCGAGTGGTAGTGCAGAGTGGTAGTGCAGAGTGCAGTTTGGTAGTGCAGAGTGCAGTTTGGTAGTGCAGAGTGCAGATTGGTAGTGCAGAGTGCAGAGTGGTAGTGCAGAGTGCAGAGTGGTAGTGCAGAGTGGTAGTGCAGAGTGGTAGTGCAGAGTGGTAGTGCAGAGTGCAGATTGTTAGTGCTGAGTGCAGAGTGGTAGTGCAGAGTGGTAGTGCAGAGTGTTAGTGCAGAGTGGTAGTGCAGAGTGCAGAATGCAGAGTGGTAGTGCAGAGTGGTAGTGCAGAGTGGTAGTGCAGAGTGCAGAGTGGTAGTGCAGAGTGGTAGTGCAGAGTGCAGAGTGGTAGTGCAGAGTGGTAGTGCAGAGTGCAGAGTGGCAGTGCAGAGTGGTAGTGCAGAGTGCAGAGTGGTAGTGCAGAGTGCTAGTGCAGAGTGCTAGTGCAGAGTGGTAGTGCAGAGTGCAGAGTGGTAGTGCAGCGTGAGAGTGCAGAGTGCAGATTGAGAGTGCGAGTGGTAGTGCAGATTGAGAGTGCAGAGTGCAGATTGGTAGTGCAGAGTGGTAGTGCAGAGTGCAGAGTGGTAGTGCAGAGTGAGAGTGCGAGTGGTAGTGCAGAGTGAGAGTGCGAGTGGTAGTGCATAGTGCAGAGTGGTAGTGCAGAGTGCAGAGTGGTAGTGCAGAGTGCAGAGTGGTAGTGCAGAGTGCAGAGTAGTAGTGCAGAGTGCAGTGGTAGTGCAGAGTGAGAGTGCGAGTGGTAGTGCAGAGTGCAGAGTGGTAGTGCAGAGTGCAGAGTGGTAGTGCAGAGTGAGAGTGCGAGTGGTAGTGCAGAGTGCAGAGTGGTAGTGCAGAGTGCAGTTTGGTAGTGCAGAGTGCAGTTTGGTAGTGCAGAGTGCAGAGTGGTAGTGCAGAGTGCAGAGTGGTAGTGCAGAGTGGTAGTGCAGAGTGGTAGTGCAGAGTGGTAGTGCAGAGTGCAGATTGGTAGTGCTGAGTGCAGAGTGGTAGTGCAGAGTGGTAGTGCAGAGTGTTAGTGCAGAGTGGTAGTGCAGAGTGCAGAATGCAGAGTGGTAGTGCAGAGTGGTAGTGCAGAGTGGTAGTGCAGAGTGCAGAGTGGTAGTGCAGAGTGGTAGTGCAGAGTGCAGAGTGGTAGTGCAGAGTGGTAGTGCAGAGTGCAGAGTGGCAGTGCAGAGTGGTAGTGCAGAGTGCAGAGTGGTAGTGCAGAGTGGTAGTGCAGAGTGCTAGTGCAGAGTGGTAGTGCAGAGTGCAGAGTGGTAGTGCAGAGTGCAGAGTGGTAGTGCAGAGTGAGAGTGCAGAGTGCAGATTGAGAGTGCGAGTGGTAGTGCAGAGTGCAGAGTGAGAGTGCAGAGTGCAGATTGGTAGTGCAGAGTGCAGAGTGGTAGTGGAGAGTGCAGAGTGGTAGTGCAGAGTGGTAGTGCAGAGTGGTAGTGCAGAGTGCAGTTTGAGAGTACAGAGTGCAGAGTGGTAGTGCAGAGTGCAGAGTGGTAGTGTAGAGTGCAGAGTGGTAGTGCAGAGTGCAGAGTGGTAGTGCAGAGTTTCGTTTCACACATCAGATGCCAGAGAAGTCCTGAGGCTGCCCCCTGCTGCCCGCCCACCCAAGCTCTGGTTTGAGAGCAGATGCTCACTGAAGCCTGGTGCTCCTCAGGCACACTTTGCATGCGTTGATATTTATACAGCGCCCAGATGTGGTAGAGCCAGAGGTGTAACACAGGCCCCCGCAGCCCCTGCGGTGCGGGGGGGGCCAAGCTCCAGGGGGCCCCCCTCAGCACAATACTCTGGCTGGAGAGCTTCTGATTGAGTCCGGAAGGGCCCCTCCACGGACCTTGCAGGGGGCCCACTCAAGCTTCGTTCGCCAAGTTTAGAGCGCTGTACATCCAAGGGGCACAGGGCCATGATTTGGGATCGTGTACGCCGAGTGAGCTTTCATGTGATTGAAATCCACATATTTACAACTTGAGGCACAGAGAGGCTAGGGGGCTTATTTACAAGCCCCTTGCGCCACCAATACATCACTTTTCCCATGTTAAAAATGACGCAAAAGTGGCGCAAGGTACAAGCCCCTAAGTGCTTTGTCAACAACCAGAGGATTTTTGGTCAAGTGTCAAAGCTGGGATTAGAGCCAGGATCTCCAGGTGTCATGGTCTCGGTTTAGCCACAAGACCCCGTCTCCACTCTTGGCGCTCGCCGTGTTCCTGGAGTGGACGTGTATGTCGGTGTCGCAATTCGAGCCTCTAATCACGTGATTTGTGGTTCCAGTGATTCATGGATGGTGCACATTTGTTGACAGTACCTTTAGCCGGTGACTGATCAAAGATCCTGTTGTGACCCCGCTGCTTCTGAGAATTGGGTACATTTTGTCAATAGCGACTCCTGTTATTGAACACGTTCGGGGCAGTTTCAGTCTGTGGGGTGCGCTAGATAAAGAGCAAATGTATTCCCAGTCGCGTGCAATGATTCACAGACGTGGCATCAGTCACATGAAATATTGATAAGATAATAGGTCTAGGTGACGTGGATTGTAACATTGTCCTTGGGTTCTGGTGAAATTTACAAGACGCTCCGCCTCTGGCTGTGTGGTCTGTGTTACCAGAGGCCAGGATTCGAGGAACTAGGACTGCTGTCCGAGCAACCTTGGCCGATGCCCGGTGGAGCTGTCCTATGCAGCTATAGAGGAGTTTGGCCCTGGTTCACCCCCTCGGCCGTCACCTACCCAGCCGGACATCTGACATTGTTTTCCTCGTCTCCCCGCTATGTTTCCTTCCCTCTACCTTTCTCCGATGTCTATACTTGGAACCAGCAACAGAAGTAATTATGTAACCTGTAGCTTGCTGATCCTCATGTAATGCGCTCTGATACCTCCGGGTCTAGCCAGCGCTATATAAAACTTTGCAAATAAATAAATAAAAACTGCAGCAGATGAGGAGTACTCTGGGAAACCTTAGACTCTCCAGTGGTAGCTGTGGCCGAGCTCCCCAGAAGCCCACCAGTGCCCACACTAAGGGATGATTTGGATCTTGGCGGACGCGTTACTCTGCCACGACGGTGACGGGTATCCTGTCCGCCGAAGTATAAACTCCATTATATCCTACGGGATTTATATTTCGGCGGACCGGATATCCGTCACAACAGTGACGGGTATCCCATCCGCCGAAGTATAAACTCCATTATATCCTACGGGATTTATATTTCGGCGGACCGGATATCCGTCACAACAGTGACGGGTATCCCATCCGCCGAAGTAAAAACTCCATTATATCCTACGGGATTTATATTTCGGCGGACGGGATATCCATCACAACAGTGACGGGTATCCCATCCGCCGAAGTAAAAACACCATTATATCCTATGGGATTTATATTTCGGCAGATGGGATAACCGTCACCGTTGTGATAGAGTAACCCGTCTACCGAAATGTAAATCAGGCTCTACATGCCAGGATTACCGAATACCAAGGCTGCCTAGTCTTGACGTCACCTCCTGCCCCTTCCTTCCACCACCAGACAGTCCCTGCCTCTTTATCTCACTCCTGCAGGCTCCTTTCATCCCGATTTATGACTTTTGTCCTGTTTTCCCATCTTTGTCTTCCCGCTTCTTTCCTGTTTTTTTGCGTTTCTCTCTCTTGTCCTGGGTCAAAGTCTGATGATGAAGAATAATGCTGCAGGTGAGGCTCACCTGTGCCAGCCTCTTCCTCTCTCCTTTCCTCAGTGCCACAGTGCCTTTCACTCTCCCCAACTTCACGTATATCTATTCAGCTTTCCACTCCCACTCTCCAATCAATCGATCAATCAAACAGGATTTATAAAGCGCAGCTAATCACCCGCGAGGGTATCCATTCTGTTTTGTTTCCATTCTCTGTGGTATCTTCCAGTGTCCTGCCCTCTGTCTTCTGCATGGCTCTTGTCCCTTTCACTTTCCACCCTCTGTCCCCCCTCGTACCACTTCACTTCCCACACTTCTCTTCTCATATCTCTCCATTCTGCCTTATATATATTCATTTGTTTCTTTATTTCGCTACTTCTCGCTCTTCACTTGCTCTCTTTATTACCACTTTTTTATGTTTGATCTCCCTCCATTCCCAAAAGAAGTTTCCATTCCTATTTCCACTCTGCACAGAATGGATTCCCCTGTCCAGATTTCTTTTCTTGCTTCACTCTAGACCCCGTATGTTGGCCATTCTTTTTCTTCACTTCTCTCTCTGACTTGTTACGTCGCTGCTTTCACTCTCCCACCTGCAGCCAGAATCTTTAGGTTCTTATTTACATCGTACCTTTCTCCCCATATCACTACGTCACTAGTAGTGTATCTTTACTCTCCACACCACTCTCTTCCTCTGTCTGTTTCTTTTTCCTCTGTTTCCCTCACCTTCCCTCTCTTTCTGTCTCTGTACTGTGTCCCCTCTCCAGTCTGTATTTTTCTATTCTGTCTCTCTCCACTCTCTTCCCTCTCCCTTTTTTTCCATCTCTTCACTTCTCCCCATTTTCCCTCCCCTCGCTTTCTCTCTCCGTACTTTTCCACTCTTCCCTGTATCTCTCCTTCCGCCTCTTCTCCTTGCGATCTGCATCTCTCCGCCCTTTCTCTCTTCTGCACCTCTCTTCTCTTCCGTCCGTCTCTGTTCTCTCCTCTGTTGTGTCTTCCCTGTACCTCTCCACCTCCTTTCATTCTCTCCACTTTCCCTTGTACCTCTCCATGGCCCCCATGCATGTCTCTATTCTGGCCTCCACCTCGCTATTCACATCGGTACCCTCCGCCCTTCTTTGTATCTTTCCACCCTCCCCGTCTCCTTATCCCTTACCTCGCTCCACCTCTTCTTTATTCCCTCCACCTGTATTTCTTCATTCTTCCAATTATCTATGTTTTCGTTCAACTACCTTTGTTTCTCCTCCGTGTCTCTCCACCCTCTTTCCTTCCCCCGATGACTTGGTACTCTTTTCCTTCCGTCTCCGCCTCCCTCTTCCACCTCGAGTTAACGCAGAGCCGTGTCTGTCCTGAGACTTTGTGCACGTGGACTTTTGCAGCTCTGCGTGGACTCAAGAAGGAATCACGTAACTTGCTGGGAGGTGTTATGGTGTGGTTATTAACGGTTATGACGTAACGAGAGTGCTGTGTATGTTGGAACGCTGAGGAATAAAGACACACAATCCAGAGCTCTGTGTGTATTCCTTTGCGTACGGTTTGTACTCTCAGCGATGTCTGAAAGAAAACGTGATTATATAGGATGTGGGAGATTATTGCCCCATGGATCCTACCGGAGTTGGGCCGGTCTGTAGTCACACATACACCAAGACCGGGCACCCGCTTCTAGAACCTAGTCAGTTACCGGTCCAGGACCCTGTGGATTCACGCTGAGAGTACAAACCGTAAGTTTGCCGTACTAACTGCTACAGGAGAGGGTGCACCTTAGAGTGTGCATACCACTGTGTCAGTATTGGTCCTGAAGAAAGCCTCACTACTTTGCAGATGGAGGCTGAAACATGTAGACGGCCACCTTTCACTGTTTTGATGTTGGGATGTCACTGGTCATTTAATACCAGAGGGGACATCCTCTTCTTAGTTTTAACATTACCTTACTTTGCCAGCATTAAAAATCTTTAGGTCAAGTAAAGGTATTTTTACTTTTCACTAGCTCACTCCCAAAAAATATACCCGCTCCCCTGTAAACAGGCGTTTTAGCACACCTGAGTGGCATTCGGCCGCTCGGGTGGGAACCCCATGGTGAAGCATGTCACCAACCAGGTTGGTGAGTGAGGGTTCTTTTTAAAAGCAAATGCTACTCCTTCTGCTTTGTGCAAATACAATTGATTCGGAATTACTTTTTTGTTGTTTATATAGATTTATTGAAAGGGGACCAGGAGTGATTCCGTTTGAACAGGGAACATCGTTTACAACGAAACTATTACCCCGCACTACCATTACAACGCAGGAATTACAACGAAAGTCGTTAGAATGACTTTCGCTGGAGGGCGCTGTTGGATAGGGAATAGTTTAATTTTCTATCCAACACCTTCCCTACTATCCATAGGGGCTGGAGTTGGAATAGAAAATTAAACTATTCCACTATCCAGCGCCCCCCAACGCAAGTCGTTGTAACGGCTTGCGATGTAATACCTGCGTTGTAAAGGCATGCATGGTAAAAGCATGCGTTGAAACGTCATACATCCGTTTGAACACCCTTTCTCTCTTGGTGTTTAAGCAGGCCGCGTAAGGAGCCCAGGGCGCATCAATGGATGCGTGTTGCGGGGTGGCCTGAGTTCCAAAGGCCCCCCTCCGACACTGCGCATGAGCGGCAGGCCCCTGGCCTGAGAGCTCCTGACTGGGGCCCCCCCTCCTTGCAGGGGGTGGCCTCAAGTTTTGTTACACCACTGATCCTTCTCCTACCTCATGGCGAAAACTTGGAACAACCTCCACTTGCAACTCCGGCATCCACCTCTCTCCTAGAATTCCGGAAGGCACTACAGGTTCCCGGATTACTATTTACAGGTTCCACTGCCTTCTCTTTACAGGTCGCCCTGTTGTTACTTACATGTTCTCCTGGCTCCTATTTACTGGGTCTCGTGTTTACTAGTCCTGACTCATGTTATCTGGCCCTCCAAGCGATATTTAGCAGTCCGCATGTCTTATTTTGTTTTCTTTTTAAAGTTTCATAAAGGGCGTACTAGACCCGAGACATCGGGTATCAGAGCGCTTTACATGAGCACCAGTTTCGTTACAGAAGAACACTTTAATTTTTGTTAGGCACGGGGAGATTAAACCCCAGATGCATCAAGCATGCATTTTGCGATTCCTTATTAGCAAAAAATAAGGAATCGCTAATAAGGAATAGCAAAATGCTATGCAAGAAGAAATCACTTTAAAAATAGCGATTTCTTAAAATTCCTTAATTGCGACTCGCAAATTGCGAGTCGCAATTAAGGAATACCTCCCCATTCATTCCTATGGGCCTAGAGGCCCATAGGAATGAATGGGAAGATATTCTCATTTTGCGAATCGCAATTAGCGAATCGCAAAATGAGAATGCGATTTCAAGGGTGCAGGGTTGTCCAAAGGACACCCTGTGCACCCCTGAAATTGATCTGTGCACATATGTTGCGCACACACATGCCCTTAGAGCATGTGTGTGCGCAACATGAAACTTTGAAAAATGCACTTTAGTGCATTTTTCAAAGTTTTTGCAAATTACCATGAAGTTGAACTTCATGGTAATTTGCGAGCCCTTTTAGCGAAATCGCTATTTTTTAAACTTTCATGCATTGCATTTAAGGAATCTCAATTTGAGATTCCTTAAATGCAACTAATCGCAATTTAGCGAATTCTTAATTTGCGATTTTTGCATTTCGGATGATGCATCCCAAATGCAAAAAGAAGGTCGCAAAGGTGCAGATTCTGAGAATCTGCCCCTTTGTGAGCGGTTTTTAGCTTCATGCATCTGGGCCTAAGTGATTTGCCCAGAATCACAGGATGTTGAGCGTTGTTGCTGAGACTTGAACCCGGTTCCGCAGCTTCGAGGTCGACTGCTCTAGCCGTAAGGCTACATCCTCTCCCCTTATTGTTATTGCCCCCTCCAACTCACATTTACTGGTTCCCCAGCGTCCTATGTACCCAGACCACTACCTCATATTTACCAGCCCCGCCTCAAATTAAGTGGTCCTCTGACTCATATTCCCTAGTCCGCCTGTCTCATAACCTCTCTATTGTTTTGGACACAACAGCCACTGGCTGCAGGAGTATAAACACTGTCTCTCATAGCAGCTTAAAGTCCTCCGCGGCAGCTAAGGATGTAACAGGGGGTGTGAGAGGTCACAGTGCCCCCTCCCAGAGGATGTAGCCACATTTACAGAGGAACTCGTCCTATGGGCCTATTGTTTGGACTAGGATATAACCCGCATAGTTAGGTATAGAATATACCATTTGTGGGTATTTTCTTCATCCAGAGTAGTCGCAATGCAAGTTGCATTCCTGTCTTCAATCTGTAGTTGTGCTAATGTTTTTAACGTTAATGTTAATGTTATCAGAGCTTATGTAGCGCACAGCTGCCCCAGCAAAGGGGCGTCCCGGCGCTTCTAGCAACAGAAAACGAACCTGGTTACTACAGAGGGGGAACTCTAACATAAAAACAAGACCAGCGTGCTATTTTAATGGAAAGAGATCGGTTTTGATAGCTTTCCTAAAATCCGACGGACTCTCCAAGCCACGTATATGAACCGGCAGGGAGTTCCATCGTTTGGCCGCCAGGCAACGGAAGGAACGTCCACCCGCTCGACAGCGCTTTACACGGGAACCTTGACCAAGTGCTGCCCTAAAGAACGCAACGCGCGAGGCGGAGTATACGGGGTCAACCAGTTGCTGAGCAGAATAGGCGAAGCGAGCTTCAGAATCTTAAAGAAAGACATAATGTCTAAATTGGATCCGCTCCGCCATGGGAAGCCAATGAAGTTTCCGGATGGTATCGGCAGCAGGACAGAACCGAGGGAGCCCCAACAAGGCTCTGGCCGCAGCGTTTTGGACACGCCGCATCCGGATAATCTCAGCTTGATTGGCCCCCAATAACAGGGAACTAGCATAGTCCAGATTTAATGAATTAGAAAGGGTTGAGGCAGCAGGATCGGCGCTAGTTGAGTCTCAATAGTCCGCATGACTGTGCCGTTAAAGAAAACATTCACAGGACATGTGAAAATACCACATTTATACATACATACATACATGTATACATACAAACATACATACATGCATATATACATACATGCATACATTCATACAAACATACATACATGCATATATACATACATGCATACATTCATACAAACATACATATATATATACATGCTGTTGGAAATGGGATCCCTGGCTGGCCAGGGCTTTCGCCAAAGTCAGTCAGAGACCACCACTCCCAAGTCAGGGCAAGGGAGTTACACGCCAAGATAACCCCTGCTCACCCTCTAGGTAACGTGGCGCGAGCAGCAAGGCTAAACTTGGAGGCGATGTGAGTTAAGTATTTGCGCACGCACCCCAGCAACAACGCCCAGGACCCACCACAAAGGAAACTCCACACAAGGTTATATAAAAATAGCCTTTGTATTACACCAAAACACATTAGATAAAACACACACTTTACAATGTGCCAGAGGCACGGGCAGAATTTACAAGGGATTATTTACAAGACAGGGCCACCTGGACCACTGTCAGGAATCAGAAGTAACACTGTCAGAAATAGCACTTAGAATGTAAAACATTGTAGCAAAAAAATATAAAAATAGAGCACACAACCAGTAATCACTGGTAACCAGGACCTCACTAGCACCACCTGTACTAGGGAGAAAACAACCACCTACATATCACAATACCTGTAGGGGTGTAAGAACATAACACATGATGCAATGCATAACATTCATTCAGAGGCGTAAGAGAAACACATGACGCATCAACACACGTTCAGCGGTGTAAGGAACAAGGCACATGATGCATCAACAACACATTCAGAGGTGCAGAACACAGGGTGCACAAAACATACTACACATTGTACATTTCCAAACACCCAAAAGCAATAGGACATAGATCATAACAGCATCTACACCTCAGTTAGCGCATAAATTACCTTTAGCGCAGAACTCACAAAGTCCAGGTTGCGCCACTTGCGCCAGAACCTAAACGTAGCAGCTGCCCACTACTTGCTGGGCAGCTGAGGGACAGAACAGGGCCTAAACGCTGCAGCTGGCACTAAATGCTGCGCAGCTGGGGAAAGGCCAGGGATGAAGGAGTGCGACTCACTCCTAAAGTCCAGAGTACATGTCCCTAGGAAGCAAAATACCTAAACGGTGCAGCTGCCCACTAACTGCTGGGCAGCTGGAAACAGAACTGCGACAGGGCTCTTACTAGCCCTCTGGGACAAAGATGCGCCAAGACGTGGGAGCCCTCTAGGCTCTTGAAGAACTGGGCCCCTTGGAGCACTCTGGCTCCACCACCACAAAGGCTGCACAGCTGGGAGCCTACTAGGCACAAACACTTGCCCATCATTGGAGCCCTCTGGCTCTAGAATCAACTGGCTCCTAAATACTGATGCCCCAAAATGTGGGAGCGGCCCGCTGCCATCGGGGGCCGCTCAGTGCATGAGGACTGTGCACTGTGCCTTGAAGGCACCGACAACATAGGGCCCCCTTTCACTGGGGCTCTGCAGTGGACAACCGTCGGGGCAGCCCTCTGTCGAGCGGGGCTGCCCTGGAAAGGAAGCACCGACCAGGTCTCCCGCCCCCCCCGGGCAGCTCTACTCACCGGCTGCTCTCCGGAGGCGGCGGGGGACACCATCTTCTTTCAGCAGTCTGCCGGGGCTCTCCCTCGCTCACGGGGGCCTCGGCAGACATCTTCTGGCAGGAGCGGGGCTCTCCCTCACCTCATGGGAGCCCCGCCCGCTCTCTCGTTCGTCTTCACCCGGTCCCCCATCTCGGGACCGGGACTCTGCTCCAGGCTCAGTCTTCCTGACGGCGCTGGCCAATCCCAGCGCGGCGGCGGGCGGGACTTCCTCCGGCAAACCGGATGTCCCGCCCCGCGTCAGGCACCGTAGTGCCTGGCTTCCTGTTTTGCGGCGCTCGGGCCACGGCGGTGAATCTCGGGGGCATTTCAGAGGGGTGGCACACTCGAGATGAAATGTACAGCGAGGTGGGCACTCGCTCGCTGAAAGTACTAAAAAAAGGCAAATAACGCCGGGTGGGCACCGGCTGAGATCAATAGCGCTCCCAAGCGCTAGCAGGACATCAAGCGCTCCCAAGCGCTAAAAGGCAAATAAAGCGCTCCCCCCAGCGCTAGGCACACCGAAATACAGCGCTTCCAGCGCTATAAGCAGAATAAAGCGCTCCCAAGCGCTAGGAAGGAAATACAGCGCTCCCAGCGCTATGAAGGCACAAAAAGCAACAAGTCCTTCAGTAATCCAGTAATCAGCAGTCCAGGGGCTGGGCAGGGCTCAGGGAGGCAAGCCTTCCCCTGAGCCCAAGCAGCAGCACGCCCCTGGCAAGATTCAAGTTGGGAACAAGAACATTTTTCAAGAGGTCACAGCCTCTTTTTATACAGACAAATCCTTTGTCTAAGGGCAGGGTGGGGGCGGAACCAGTCGCAGCTGGTTCTTGTACTCTTGATGGCCCAACCACCCATTTCATTCACTGGGGAGGCTAGGGTCATCAGTCACACCACAGGGGGGCGGAGCCAGCATTGTGTGGGGAAAACCCAGCCCATCCAGGACACAGGTACACTCCTCCCACACATCACTCATGCTAATCTCACACTCACCACCGGGCAGACCCATCCAGACTTCCTGGAGCCTGGCATGCCAGCCAGCTCCAGCCAATCACGCTCCAGCACCCTCACTGCACACATATCTCAATGTCCAGAAGTAGCACTTCCCTTCTAGACACATACATGCCGCATACACCATCTCGCAGCATTCACTCTCACGAGTTCACACATACCAAACTCGGGCCTGCACTCCCCACACATCAGGAACTACCAGGGACACACACATTCCCCATGCATTCCTATGGGAGGGCAAGCTTATCTCACTCCACGCACTCAGTGCGCACGCACTTTCCACTGGGACACAGTGAAAGTGCGCAGAAACCAAGACATCACTATTAATTATTTAATAACACCAGGCAAAAAGTTCAGGGGTGAACCTGCCAAACGGGACAAGTCCAACACAACCCCCTTCCAGCCAAAACGCAGGGTAGTCCAATCACCACTGTGATGGACTTCCCTGCTTGGGGCGATAGAACACGGACGCGGGCCCGCACTGCAGGGACACCCTCCTGTTCTACGCCACGTTGATCCATAAGACAAGCACATCCTTAAAAAAAACAGGCCCAACTGGGCTACCCCACTGGTACTCCTTAGTTGTCCACGGCTAGGACCAGGCCCTAGGCCACCCAGATACCACTGGTCCTTGCCAATCCACAGAGTGGGGGGTGGTAACCCCTGGCCTACAATAGCCATTCTCCACTTCCTTTCTCAGTGTAGTTCCAAACTACCACTGATCCTTCAACCTAGGGTCCGCACCCTCAGGCTGACCAGAGGTCATGGGCACGATTGCCCCACCCTACCTCTACTTCTGAAGCACCCTCCAGAACACAACTCTCCCACCAGTTTAGGACCTGACTTCCTCAGCAGCAGTGACCACAGTCAGACCAGCACAAGAACGGTGTAGTAAGGCGTTGCACTTTGCGGGTTGCCAGATGCGGCGCAGGCGGCGGCTCGCGGACCGCGTCGAGACGGGGACGGCGAGCGGCATAGACTGTGTGGCCGAAGGCAGACGCGGCTCAGTGCAGTGCCTACAGGACACCAGGCTGGTCATGACGGATAGGTCACCGCTCCCTTAACTGGTCTACCACCTGGGATTCAAATTCACCGGATGCACAGGGGTCAGACTTCCTCTGACCCCCTTCCAGAGTTCTGCACCCTCCCACTGTAGAACAGGGTCCCTCCACTTAAGGTAGGCCCCACCTGCTCTCAGGGTAGTACCACAACACTCAGCCAAGAACCCTAAAGATCCCTGCTAGGCCTGTACCACCCCTTCTGGGAAACACAGGGTCTCTTCACTTAAGATGAGCCCCACCTGTGTTCACAGGGGTACCCCTAGAAGACAAACCGGCCAGGACACTGGCTACAGTCGCCCTGCCGTCCAGGACAGGCAACACCTGAACCTGGCTCCCTAACCTAGGGACGCTACCCTTTGGTTAGATGCCTGGCGCACCAGGACTTCCACAAGTTGAAAACAAAAATCTAAGACTTTCTCTCCTCCTTCAGCAGCAAGGCAACCACTGCAGGTCAATCACCCATACAGCTTACCCAGTTCCTTCTCTTCAGGCAGGAGTTCCTTCTTGTACTTCAGGACACTACATACAGTTGCCCTTACGTCCAGATCCGGAAACACCGGCCACTGGCTCCCCAACCAAGGGACGTACCCCTTCGGTCAGATGCCTGGCGCACCAGGACTTCCTTGAGGGTGACACATAACTAATGTGTTGTGTACAAGTCTGCCTGACACTCAGGACAGAAGTGGCATCACCATGGTCACTCCCTGGCGACACAACCCTTCTGGTTGGCCCCTGACCCACTGGTTACTCCACTGGGGAAGCTATCCCCCTCGCACCCCTCCATCTGGACTTCTGCACCCTCCCAACTGGAGCGGTACTGCCAGACACCAGAACTACTGGAACCCTGGTTACAGAGGTTCCACGTTCTCCAGACACTCTGGAAGATCCTCCTCAAATGACCTATTGGTACAGCCTAGGCCCCCGACCTGATGTTCCCTTCAAGAACAATCCAGGCCCTGAGACTGGGTTTCGGGCACCTGGAGACATGCAGTCCCACCCACTCCTTCTCCTCTTGAGACAGGACGTGAGCCCCTACACCGAGACCTAGCTGGGCTACACTGAACCTCTTCCACCACGCTGGGCTGGAAGACACCTCAGACACTCCTTTTGGAATCACTCCATCCCCTATGCCTCTCTCCTCCCAGAACATTACCAACTCCAAAATTCGGTCTCTCAACAGACCACAGAAATCAAAAGCAGGCTCCACTGTCTGCAGACGTTCTTGGGAAAAGTTCAACACACAGTACTTAGGTATCTGAACAAAACAAGAGTACACAAGCTCCCCATCCAGAGAACTCACAAACACGTCCAGTGCCACACACCATTCATCCACACACACCCCTCCCCAGACTGGTAAGGCAGTTTCTACCACCCCTGACTTCTCAACCTGACCACACTTGACACAGGTACCATTACTCCAGGGCAGGGACGGGGGACACATGCACTGGACACACTTATGCTGCCACCACTGGATCCCACCCTTCTGGTGAATCCAGAAAACACACTGCACTTAGGGGGATGATCTACCCTCCCGAGCTAGGGACACCTAACTCAAAGTGCACAAGAAACACATTTCCACAGAAATGACATTTTCAGCAAACAAACTATAATCCCCAAAATGTTTTTATCTAAAATGCAGAGTTTTGTAGTGGCCAGTTGCCACTGTGGTACAACGCAAACACAAATCCTTATCCTCACCGCTTGCCGCCAATGTTGGAAATGGGATCCCCGGCTGGCCAGGGCTTTCGCCAAAGTCAGTCAGAGACCACCACACCCAAGTCAGGGCAAGGGAGTTACACGCCAAGATAACCCCTGCTCACCCTCTAGGTAACGTGGCGCGAGCAGCAAGGCTAAACTTGGAGGTGATGTAAGTTAAGTATTTGCGCACGCACCCCAGCAACAACACCCAAAGGCCCACCACAAAGGAAACTCCACACAAGGTTATATAAAAATAGCCTTTGTATTACACCAAAACACATTAGATAAAACACACACTTTACAATGTGCCAGAGGCACGGGCAGAATTTACAAGGGATTATTTACAAGACAGGGCCACCTGGACCACTGTCAGGAATCAGAAGTAACACTGTCAGAAATAGCACTTAGAATGTAAAACATTGTAGCAAAAAAATATAAAAATAGAGCACACAACCAGTAATCACTGGTAACCAGGACCTCACTAGCACCACCTGTACTAGGGAGAAAACAACCACCTACATATCACAATACCTGTAGGGGTGTAAGAACATAACACATGATGCAATGCATAACATTCATTCAGAGGCGTAAGAGAAACACATGACGCATCAACACACGTTCAGCGGTGTAAGGAACAAGGCACATGATGCATCAACAACACATTCAGAGGTGCAGAACACAGGGTGCACAAAACATACTACACATTGTACATTTCCAAACACCCAAAAGCAATAGGACATAGATCATAACAGCATCTACACCTCAGTTAGCGCATAAATTACCTTTAGCGCAGAACTCACAAAGTCCAGGTTGCGCCACTTGCGCCAGAACCTAAACGTAGCAGCTGCCCACTACTTGCTGGGCAGCTGAGGGACAGAACAGGGCCTAAACGCTGCAGCTGGCACTAAATGCTGCGCAGCTGGGGAAAGGCCAGGGATGAAGGAGTGCGCCTCACTCCTAAAGTCCAGAGTACATGTCCCTAGGAAGCAAAATACCTAAACGGTGCAGCTGCCCACTAACTGCTGGGCAGCTGGAAACAGAACTGCGACAGGGCTCTTACTAGCCCTCTGGGACAAGGATGCGCCAAGACGTGGGAGCCCTCTAGGCTCTTGAAGAACTGGGCCCCTTGGAGCACTCTGGCTCCACCACCACAAAGGCTGCACAGCTGGGAGCCTACTAGGCACAAACACTTGCCCATCATTGGAGCCCTCTGGCTCTAGAATCAACTGGCTCCTAAATACTGATGCCCCAAAATGTGGGAGCGGCCCGCTGCCATCGGGGGCCGCTCAGTGCATGAGGACTGTGCACTGTGCCTTGAAGGCACCGACAACATAGGGCCCCCTTTCACTGGGGCTCTGCAGTGGACAACCGTCGGGGCAGCCCTCTGTCGAGCGGGGCTGCCCTGGAAAGGAAGCACCGACCAGGTCTCCCGCCCCCCCCGGGCAGCTCTACTCACCGGCTGCTCTCCGGAGGCGGCGGGGGACACCATCTTCTTTCAGCAGTCTGCCGGGGCTCTCCCTCGCTCACGGGGGCCTCGGCAGACATCTTCTGGCAGGAGCGGGGCTCTCCCTCACCTCATGGGAGCCCCGCCCGCTCTCTCGTTCGTCTTCACCCGGTCCCCCATCTCGGGACCGGGACTCTGCTCCAGGCTCAGTCTTCCTGACGGCGCTGGCCAATCCCAGCGCGGCGGCGGGCGGGACTTCCTCCGGCAAACCGGAATTCCCGCCCCGCGTCAGGCACCGTAGTGCCTGGCTTCCTGTTTTGCGGCGCTCGGGCCACGGCGGTGAATCTCGGGGGCATTTCAGAGGGGTGGCACCCTCGAGATGAAATGTACAGCGAGGTGGGCACTCGCTCGCTGAAAGTACTAAAAAAAGGCAAATAACGCCGGGTGGGCACCGGCTGAGATCAATAGCGCTCCCAAGCGCTAGCAGGACATCAAGCGCTCCCAAGCGCTAAAAGGCAAATAAAGCGCTCCCCCCAGCGCTAGGCACACCGAAATACAGCGCTTCCAGCGCTATAAGCAGAATAAAGCGCTCCCAAGCGCTAGGAAGGAAATACAGCGCTCCCAGCGCTATGAAGGCACAAAAAGCAACAAGTCCTTCAGTAATCCAGTAATCAGCAGTCCAGGGGCTGGGCAGGGCTCAGGGAGGCAAGCCTTCCCCTGAGCCCAAGCAGCAGCACGCCCCTGGCAAGATTCAAGTTGGGAACAAGAACATTTTTCAAGAGGTCACAGCCTCTTTTTATACAGACAAATCCTTTGTCTAAGGGCAGGGTGGGGGCGGAACCAGTCGCAGCTGGTTCTTGAGTACTCTTGATGGCCCAACCACCCATTTCATTCACTGGGGAGGCTAGGGTCATCAGTCACACCACAGGGGGGCGGAGCCAGCATTGTGTGGGGAAAACCCAGCCCATCCAGGACACAGGTACACTCCTCCCACACATCACTCATGCTAATCTCACACTCACCACCGGGCAGACCCATCCAGACTTCCTGGAGCCTGGCATGCCAGCCAGCTCCAGCCAATCACGCTCCAGCACCCTCACTGCACACATATCTCAATGTCCAGAAGTAGCACTTCCCTTCTAGACACATACATGCCGCATACACCATCTCGCAGCATTCACTCTCACGAGTTCACACATACCAAACTCGGGCCTGCACTCCCCACACATCAGGAACTACCAGGGACACACACATTCCCCATGCATTCCTATGGGAGGGCAAGCTTATCTCACTCCACGCACTCAGTGCGCACGCACTTTCCACTGGGACACAGTGAAAGTGCGCAGAAACCAAGACATCACTATTAATTATTTAATAACACCAGGCAAAAAGTTCAGGGGTGAACCTGCCAAACGGGACAAGTCCAACACAACCCCCTTCCAGCCAAAACGCAGGGTAGTCCAATCACCACTGTGATGGACTTCCCTGCTTGGGGCGATAGAACACGGACGCGGGCCTGCACTGCAGGGACACCCTCCTGTTCTACGCCACGTTGATCCATAAGACAAGCACATCCTTAAAAAAAACAGGCCCAACTGGGCTACCCCACTGGTACTCCTTAGTTGTCCACGGCTAGGACCAGGCCCTAGGCCACCCAGATACCACTGGTCCTTGCCAATCCACAGAGTGGGGGGTGGTAACCCCTGGCCTACAATAGCCATTCTCCACTTCCTTTCTCAGTGTAGTTCCAAACTACCACTGATCCTTCAACCTAGGGTCCGCACCCTCAGGCTGACCAGAGGTCATGGGCACGATTGCCCCACCCTACCTCTACTTCTGAAGCACCCTCCAGAACACAACTCTCCCACCAGTTTAGGACCTGACTTCCTCAGCAGCAGTGACCACAGTCAGACCAGCACAAGAACGGTGTAGTAAGGCGTTGCACTTTGCGGGTTGCCAGATGCGGCGCAGGCGGCGGCTCGCGGACCGCGTCGAGACGGGGACGGCGAGCGGCATAGACTGTGTGGCCGAAGGCAGACGCGGCTCAGTGCAGTGCCTACAGGACACCAGGCTGGTCATGACGGATAGGTCACCGCTCCCTTAACTGTTCTACCACCTGGGATTCAAATTCACCGGATGCACAGGGGTCAGACTTCCTCTGACCCCCTTCCAGAGTTCTGCACCCTCCCACTGTAGAACAGGGTCCCTCCACTTAAGGTAGGCCCCACCTGCTCTCAGGGTAGTACCACAACACTCAGCCAAGAACCCTAAAGATCCCTGCTAGGCCTGTACCACCCCTTCTGGGAAACACAGGGTCTCTTCACTTAAGATGAGCCCCACCTGTGTTCACAGGGGTACCCCTAGAAGACAAACCGGCCAGGACACTGGCTACAGTCGCCCTGCCGTCCAGGACAGGCAACACCTGAACCTGGCTCCCTAACCTAGGGACGCTACCCTTTGGTTAGATGCCTGGCGCACCAGGACTTCCACAAGTTGAAAACAAAAATCTAAGACTTTCTCTCCTCCTTCAGCAGCAAGGCAACCACTGCAGGTCAATCACCCATACAGCTTACCCAGTTCCTTCTCTTCAGGCAGGAGTTCCTTCTTGTACTTCAGGACACTACATACAGTTGCCCTTACGTCCAGATCCGGAAACACCGGCCACTGGCTCCCCAACCAAGGGACGTACCCCTTCGGTCAGATGCCTGGCGCACCAGGACTTCCTTGAGGGTGACACATAACTAATGTGTTGTGTACAAGTCTGCCTGACACTCAGGACAGAAGTGGCATCACCATGGTCACTCCCTGGCGACACAACCCTTCTGGTTGGCCCCTGACCCACTGGTTACTCCACTGGGGAAGCTATCCCCCTCGCACCCCTCCATCTGGACTTCTGCACCCTCCCAACTGGAGCGGTACTGCCAGACACCAGAACTACTGGAACCCTGGTTACAGAGGTTCCACGTTCTCCAGACACTCTGGAAGATCCTCCTCAAATGACCTATTGGTACAGCCTAGGCCCCCGACCTGATGTTCCCTTCAAGAACAATCCAGGCCCTGAGACTGGGTTTCGGGCACCTGGAGACATGCAGTCCCACCCACTCCTTCTCCTCTTGAGACAGGACGTGAGCCCCTACACCGAGACCTAGCTGGGCTACACTGAACCTCTTCCACCACGCTGGGCTGGAAGACACCTCAGACACTCCTTTTGGAATCACTCCATCCCCTATGCCTCTCTCCTCCCAGAACATTACCAACTCCAAAATTCGGTCTCTCAACAGACCACAGAAATCAAAAGCAGGCTCCACTGTCTGCAGACGTTCTTGGGAAAAGTTCAACACACAGTACTTAGGTATCTGAACAAAACAAGAGTACACAAGCTCCCCATCCAGAGAACTCACAAACACGTCCAGTGCCACACACCATTCATCCACACACACCCCTCCCCAGACTGGTAAGGCAGTTTCTACCACCCCTGACTTCTCAACCTGACCACACTTGACACAGGTACCATTACTCCAGGGCAGGGACGGGGGACACATGCACTGGACACACTTATGCTGCCACCACTGGATCCCACCCTTCTGGTGAATCCAGAAAACACACTGCACTTAGGGGGATGATCTACCCTCCCGAGCTAGGGACACCTAACTCAAAGTGCACAAGAAACACATTTCCACAGAAATGACATTTTCAGCAAACAAACTATAATCCCCAAAATGTTTTTATCTAAAATGCAGAGTTTTGTAGTGGCCAGTTGCCACTGTGGTACAACGCAAACACAAATCCTTATCCTCACCGCTTGCCGCCAATGTTGGAAATGGGATCCCCGGCTGGCCAGGGCTTTCGCCAAAGTCAGTCAGAGACCACCACACCCAAGTCAGGGCAAGGGAGTTACACGCCAAGATAACCCCTGCTCACCCTCTAGGTAACGTGGCGCGAGCAGCAAGGCTAAACTTGGAGGTGATGTAAGTTAAGTATTTGCGCACGCACCCCAGCAACAACACCCAAAGGCCCACCACAAAGGAAACTCCACACAAGGTTATATAAAAATAGCCTTTGTATTACACCAAAACACATTAGATAAAACACACACTTTACAATGTGCCAGAGGCACGGGCAGAATTTACAAGGGATTATTTACAAGACAGGGCCACCTGGACCACTGTCAGGAATCAGAAGTAACACTGTCAGAAATAGCACTTAGAATGTAAAACATTGTAGCAAAAAAATATAAAAATAGAGCACACAACCAGTAATCACTGGTAACCAGGACCTCACTAGCACCACCTGTACTAGGGAGAAAACAACCACCTACATATCACAATACCTGTAGGGGTGTAAGAACATAACACATGATGCAATGCATAACATTCATTCAGAGGCGTAAGAGAAACACATGACGCATCAACACACGTTCAGCGGTGTAAGGAACAAGGCACATGATGCATCAACAACACATTCAGAGGTGCAGAACACAGGGTGCACAAAACATACTACACATTGTACATTTCCTAACACCCAAAAGCAATAGGACATAGATCATAACAGCATCTACACCTCAGTTAGCGCATAAATTACCTTTAGCGCAGAACTCACAAAGTCCAGGTTGCGCCACTTGCGCCAGAACCTAAATGTAGCAGCTGCCCACTACTTGCTGGGCAGCTGAGGGACAGAACAGGGCCTAAACGCTGCAGCTGGCACTAAATGCTGCGCAGCTGGGGAAAGGCCAGGGATGAAGGAGTGCGCCTCACTCCTAAAGTCCAGAGTACATGTCCCTAGGAAGCAAAATACCTAAACGGTGCAGCTGCCCACTAACTGCTGGGCAGCTGGAAACAGAACTGCGACAGGGCTCTTACTAGCCCTCTGGGACAAGGATGCGCCAAGACGTGGGAGCCCTCTAGGCTCTTGAAGAACTGGGCCCCTTGGAGCACTCTGGCTCCACCACCACAAAGGCTGCACAGCTGGGAGCCTACTAGGCACAAACACTTGCCCATCATTGGAGCCCTCTGGCTCTAGAATCAACTGGCTCCTAAATACTGATGCCCCAAAATGTGGGAGCGGCCCGCTGCCATCGGGGGCCGCTCAGTGCATGAGGACTGTGCACTGTGCCTTGAAGGCACCGACAACATAGGGCCCCCTTTCACTGGGGCTCTGCAGTGGACAACCGTCGGGGCAGCCCTCTGTCGAGCGGGGCTGCCCTGGAAAGGAAGCACCGACCAGGTCTCCCGCCCCCCCGGGCAGCTCTACTCACCGGCTGCTCTCCGGAGGCGGCGGGGGACACCATCTTCTTTCAGCAGTCTGCCGGGGCTCTCCCTCGCTCACGGGGGCCTCGGCAGACATCTTCTGGCAGGAGCGGGGCTCTCCCTCACCTCATGGGAGCCCCGCCCGCTCTCTCGTTCGTCTTCACCCGGTCCCCCATCTCGGGACCGGGACTCTGCTCCAGGCTCAGTCTTCCTGACGGCGCTGGCCAATCCCAGCGCGGCGGCGGGCGGGACTTCCTCCGGCAAACCGGAATTCCCGCCCCGCGTCAGGCACCGTAGTGCCTGGCTTCCTGTTTTGCGGCGCTCGGGCCACGGCGGTGAATCTCGGGGGCATTTCAGAGGGGTGGCACCCTCGAGATGAAATGTACAGCGAGGTGGGCACTCGCTCGCTGAAAGTACTAAAAAAAGGCAAATAACGCCGGGTGGGCACCGGCTGAGATCAATAGCGCTCCCAAGCGCTAGCAGGACATCAAGCGCTCCCAAGCGCTAAAAGGCAAATAAAGCGCTCCCCCCAGCGCTAGGCACACCGAAATACAGCGCTTCCAGCGCTATAAGCAGAATAAAGCGCTCCCAAGCGCTAGGAAGGAAATACAGCGCTCCCAGCGCTATGAAGGCACAAAAAGCAACAAGTCCTTCAGTAATCCAGTAATCAGCAGTCCAGGGGCTGGGCAGGGCTCAGGGAGGCAAGCCTTCCCCTGAGCCCAAGCAGCAGCACGCCCCTGGCAAGATTCAAGTTGGGAACAAGAACATTTTTCAAGAGGTCACAGCCTCTTTTTATACAGACAAATCCTTTGTCTAAGGGCAGGGTGGGGGCGGAACCAGTCGCAGCTGGTTCTTGAGTACTCTTGATGGCCCAACCACCCATTTCATTCACTGGGGAGGCTAGGGTCATCAGTCACACCACAGGGGGGCGGAGCCAGCATTGTGTGGGGAAAACCCAGCCCATCCAGGACACAGGTACACTCCTCCCACACATCACTCATGCTAATCTCACACTCACCACCGGGCAGACCCATCCAGACTTCCTGGAGCCTGGCATGCCAGCCAGCTCCAGCCAATCACGCTCCAGCACCCTCACTGCACACATATCTCAATGTCCAGAAGTAGCACTTCCCTTCTAGACACATACATGCTGCATACACCATCTCGCAGCATTCACTCTCACGAGTTCACACATACCAAACTCGGGCCTGCACTCCCCACACATCAGGAACTACCAGGGACACACACATTCCCCATGCATTCCTATGGGAGGGCAGGCTTATCTCACTCCACGCACTCAGTGCGCACGCACTTTCCACTGGGACACAGTGAAAGTGCGCAGAAACCAAGACATCACTATTAATTATTTAATAACACCAGGCAAAAAGTTCAGGAGTGAACCTGCCAAACGGGCCAAGTCCAACACATGCACACATACATACATGTATACATACCTAGATGTATACATACATGCATCCATTCATGTATATGTACATAATACATAATACATGAATGTATGCATACATGAATGTACTCATACATACACAAATACATACATGCATACATATATACATTCATACATACATGCATGTATACATACATACATACATACATACATACACACATACATACATTCATTCATACATTCATGCATGTATACATACATACATACATACATACATACATACATACATACATACACACATACATACATTCATTCATACATTCATGCATGTATACATACATATATACATACATACATTCATACATACATGCATGTATACATACATACATATATACATACACACATACACACATACACACATACATACATACATACATACACAATGCACCCATCTGGAAAGAGTTAACATTTGAGACAAGATCAGTCTTAGGGTGACCTCGGCTGAGCAGGTCCATCCATGGTGCCTGATGGAATGTATTATCACTTAAAAGATTGTAAAACATATATACCTGTGTCATCAGTGTTACTGTGTGTGTTGTGTTGTGTTTGCTGAGATCTGCACCAGGAAAGTTCCTTCTTGCAAAGTTGTGTCAGTGATACCAGAGCATTAATGGTCAATAGATGTCATTTCCTGTGATAACACATCATATGCAAATTAGAGGGCCCCCAAAAACCCTACAAGCGGCCCTCGGTCAGACCCCCCCTCCTTCCCCCCCCCCCAGGTGCCCTGCCTCGGATGGAAGTTGTACTGAGGCCTACAGTGTGGGGGGGAAGTGAAGTGCCGAGGGGGAGGGTTCGACGGTAGCCAAGTTGCACCTTTCGGAGGGTCTTGGTCAAATGATGGGGGGGGGGTCTCTGTTGTCTGGTTAAAATGATCAGGGTGGAGGCACTAAACAACCAATGCACTAGATTGCAGCACATAGAGGCCAGGTGGGATTACGAGGCTAGAGCGCTACGTCCTAGCACCTAGACCCCAGATGGGGTCCAGGGTCAGGGCAATAAAACCTGGAAGTTACATGAATGAATGAATGAATGAATGAAAGGAGTTTTGTAGAGCGCGACTGCTGCCCGAGGGCGTCCAAGCGCTAAATAGAGGGAGTAGAACTCTGAGGGACGGGGGGAGAGAGCCAGGGGGGGGGAGGAAACTAATTTCTGAAGAGGAATGTTTTTAACTCTTTACGGAAGGACGAAAGAATGGGGTTGGACCTTAGGGAGAAGGGAAGGGAGTTCCATAGTTTAGCAGCATAGCATCACCAGACTGCAACAATACACCACCTAGAAGCCAGATAGGGTTACGAGTCTAATGCACTAGAACCTAGCACCTAGAAGCCAAATAGAGTACTTGACAAGGAGCTAGGTTATAACACCTGGACGCCAGGTGGCATTACACGAGTAAAACACCAAAACCTGTCGCCTACAAGTTAGCTCGGCTTACAAGACAAAGGCACTACAATCTCGCACCTAGAGACTCTTTTCGGTTTCGGTTGCACTAGGAGTCAGTGACCCGGTGCCAGGGCCCTGCTGTAAGACTCAGTGACCTGGTGCCGGGCCCTTGCTGTAAGACTCAGTGACCTGGTCCCGGGCCCCTGCTGTAAGACTCAGTGACCCGGTGCCGGGGCCCTGCTGTAAGACTCAGTGACCTGGTCCCGGGCCCCTGCTGTAAGACTCAGTGACCCGGTGCCGGGGCCCTGCTGTAAGACTCAGTGACCTGGGGCCGGGCCCTTGCTGTAAGACTCAGTGACCTGGTCCCGGGCCCTTGCTGTAAGACTCAGTGACCTGGTCCCGGGCCCTTGCTGTAAGACTCAGTGACCCGGTGCCGGGGCCCTGCTGTAAGACTCAGTGACCCGGTGCCAGGGCCCTGCTGTAAGACTCAGTGACCTGGTGCCAGGGCTCTGCTGTAAGACTCAGTGACCTGGTGCCAGGGCCCTGCTGTAAGACTCAGTGACCCGGTGCCAGGGCTCTGCTGTAAGACTCTGAGACCTGGTGTCAGGGCCCTTCGTAGGTCTCAGTGACCTGCTGCCAGGGCCCTGCTGTAAGACTCAGTGACCTGGTGTCAGGGCCCTGCTGTAAGACTCAGTGACCCGGTGCCGGGGCCCTGCTGTAAGACTCAGTGACCCGGTGCCGGGGCCCTGCTGTAAGACTCAGTGACCCGATGCCAGGGCCCTGCTGTAAGACTCAGTGACCTGGTGCCAGGGCCCTGCTGTAAGACTCAGTGACCCGATGCCAGGGCCCTGCTGTAAGACTCAGTGTCCCGGTGCCGGGGCCCTGCTGTAAGACTCAGTGACCCGGTGCCAGGGCCCTGCTGTAAGACTCAGTGACCTGGTGCCGGGCCCTTGCTGTAAGACTCAGTGACCTGGTCCCGGGCCCCTGCTGTAAGACTCAGTGACCCGGTGCCGGGGCCCTGCTGTAAGACTCAGTGACCTGGTCCCGGGCCCCTGCTGTAAGACTCAGTGACCCGGTGCCGGGGCCCTGCTGTAAGACTCAGTGACCTGGGGCCGGGCCCTTGCTGTAAGACTCAGTGACCTGGTCCCAGGCCCTTGCTGTAAGACTCAGTGGCCTGGTCCCGGGCCCCTGCTGTAAGACTCAGTGACCTGGTGCCAGGGCTCTGCTGTAAGACTCAGTGACCTGGTGCCGGGGTCCTGCTGTAAGACTCAGTGACCTGGTGCCAGGGCCCTGCTGTAAGACTCAGTGACCCGGTGCCAGGGCTCTGCTGTAAGACTCAGTGACCTGGTGTCAGGGCCCTTCGTAGGTCTCAGTGACCAGGTGTCGGGCCCTTTGTAGGTCTCAGTGACCTGCTGCCAGGGCCCTGCTGTAAGACTCAGTGACCTGGTGTCAGGGCCCTGCTGTAAGACTCAGTGACCCGGTGCCGGGGCCCTGCTGTAAGACTCAGTGACCCGGTGCCGGGGCCCTGCTGTAAGACTCAGTGACCCGATGCCAGGGCCCTGCTGTAAGACTCAGTGACCCGGTGCCGGGGCCCTGCTGTAAGACTCAGTGACCCGATGCCAGGGCCCTGCTGTAAGACTCAGTGTCCCGGTGCCGGGGCCCTGCTGTAAGACTCAGTGACCCGATGCCGGGGCCCTGCTGTAAGACTCAGTGACCTGGTGCCGGGGTCCTGCTGTAAGACTCAGTGACCTGGTCCCGGGCCCCTGCTGTAAGACTCAGTGACCCGGTGCCGGGGCCCTGCTGTAAGACTCAGTGACCTGGGGCCGGGCCCTTGCTGTAAGACTCAGTGACCTGGTCCCGGGCCCTTGCTGTAAGACTCAGTGACCTGGTCCCGGGCCCCTGCTGTAAGACTCAGTGACCTGGTGCCAGGGCTCTGCTGTAAGACTCAGTGACCTGGTCCCGGGCCCCTGCTGTAAGACTCAGTGACCTGGTGCCAGGGCCCTGCTGTAAGACTCAGTGTCCCGGTGCCGGGGCCCTGCTGTAAGACTCAGTGACCCGGTGCCAGGGCCCTGCTGTAAGACTCAGTGACCTGGTGCCGGGCCCTTGCTGTAAGACTCAGTGACCTGGTCCCGGGCCCCTGCTGTAAGACTCAGTGACCCGGTGCCGGGGCCCTGCTGTAAGACTCAGTGACCTGGTCCCGGGCCCCTGCTGTAAGACTCAGTGACCCGGTGCCGGGGCCCTGCTGTAAGACTCAGTGACCTGGGGCCGGGCCCTTGCTGTAAGACTCAGTGACCTGGTCCCAGGCCCTTGCTGTAAGACTCAGTGGCCTGGTCCCGGGCCCCTGCTGTAAGACTCAGTGACCTGGTGCCAGGGCTCTGCTGTAAGACTCAGTGACCTGGTGCCGGGGTCCTGCTGTAAGACTCAGTGACCTGGTGCCAGGGCCCTGCTGTAAGACTCAGTGACCCGGTGCCAGGGCTCTGCTGTAAGACTCAGTGACCTGGTGTCAGGGCCCTTCGTAGGTCTCAGTGACCAGGTGTCGGGCCCTTTGTAGGTCTCAGTGACCTGCTGCCAGGGCCCTGCTGTAAGACTCAGTGACCTGGTGTCAGGGCCCTGCTGTAAGACTCAGTGACCCGGTGCCGGGGCCCTGCTGTAAGACTCAGTGACCCGGTGCCGGGGCCCTGCTGTAAGACTCAGTGACCCGATGCCAGGGCCCTGCTGTAAGACTCAGTGACCCGGTGCCGGGGCCCTGCTGTAAGACTCAGTGACCCGATGCCAGGGCCCTGCTGTAAGACTCAGTGTCCCGGTGCCGGGGCCCTGCTGTAAGACTCAGTGACCCGATGCCGGGGCCCTGCTGTAAGACTCAGTGACCTGGTGCCGGGGTCCTGCTGTAAGACTCAGTGACCTGGTCCCGGGCCCCTGCTGTAAGACTCAGTGACCCGGTGCCGGGGCCCTGCTGTAAGACTCAGTGACCTGGGGCCGGGCCCTTGCTGTAAGACTCAGTGACCTGGTCCCGGGCCCTTGCTGTAAGACTCAGTGACCTGGTCCCGGGCCCCTGCTGTAAGACTCAGTGACCTGGTGCCAGGGCTCTGCTGTAAGACTCAGTGACCTGGTCCCGGGCCCCTGCTGTAAGACTCAGTGACCTGGTGCCAGGGACCTGCTGTAAGACTCAGTGACCTGGTTCCAGGGCTCTGCTGTAAGACTCAGTGACCTGGTCCGGGCCCCTGCTGTAAGACTCAGTGACCTGGTGCCAGGGCCCTGCTGTAAGACTCAGTGACCTGGTGCCAGGGCTCTGCTGTAAGACTCAGTGACCTGGTCCCGGGCCCCTGCTGTAAGACTCAGTGACCTGGTCCCGGGCCCCTGCTGTAAGACTCAGTGACCTGGTGCCAGGGCTCTGCTGTAAGACTCAGTGACCTGGGGCCAGGCCCTTGCTGTAAGACTCAGTGACCGGGTGCCGGGGCCCTGCTGTAAGACTCAGTGACCCGGTGCCAGGGCTCTGCTGTAAGACTCAGTGACCCGGTGCCGGGGCCCTGCTGTAAGTCTCAGTGACCCGGTGCCGGGGCCCTGCTGTAGGACTCAGTGACCCGGTGCCAGGGCCCTGCTGTAAGACTCAGTGACCCGGTGCCAGGGCCCTGCTGTAAGACTCAGTGACCGGGTGCCGGGGCCCTGCTGTAAGACTCAGTGACCCAGTGCCTGGGCCCTGCTGTAAGACTCAGTGACCCGGTGCCAGGGTCCTGCTGTAAGACTCAGTGACCCGGTGCCGGGGCCCTGCTGTAAGACTCAGTGACCCGTTGCCGGGGCCCTGCTGTAAGACTCAGTGACCTGGTCCCGGGCCCCTGCTGTAAGACTCAGTGACCCGGTGCCGGGGCCCTGCTGTAAGACTCAGTGACCTGGGGCCAGGCCCTTGCTGTAAGACTCCGTGACCTGGTCCGGGCCCCTGCTGTAAGACTCAGTGACCTGGTGCCAGGGCCCTGCTGTAAGACTCAGTGACCTGGTGCCAGGGCTCTGCTGTAAGACTCAGTGACCTGGTCCCGGGCCCCTGCTGTAAGACTCAGTGACCTGGTCCCGGGCCCCTGCTGTAAGACTCAGTGACCTGGTGCCAGGGCTCTGCTGTAAGACTCAGTGACCCGGTGCCGGGGCCCTGCTGTAAGTCTCAGTGACCCGGTGCCGGGGCCCTGCTGTAGGACTCAGTGACCCGGTGCTAGGGCCCTGCTGTAAGACTCAGTGACCCGGTGCCGGGGCCCTGCTCTAAGACTCAGTGACCCGGTGACGGGGCCCTGCTGTAAGACTCAGTGACCTGGTGCCAGGGCCCTGCTGTAAGGCTCAGTGACCCGGTGCCAGGGCTCTGCTGTAAGACTCAGTGACCCGGTTCCGGGGCCCTGCTGTAAGACTCAGTGACCCGGTTCCAGGGCCCTTGCTGTAAGACTCAGTGACCCGGATCCGGGGCCCTGCTGTAAGACTCAGGGGCATATTATCAAGACAGGCGATAAAATTATCGCTGTTTTAGCGGCAGAAAACTGCCGCTAAAACGGCGATAATGGGCTTGATAATATGCTCTATGGAATTCCAATTGAAGCCCAGGTTAAATGTGCCGGACATCTAACATGGGCTTCAATTGGAATTCCATAGAGTATATTATCAAGCCCATTATCGCCGTTTTAGCGGCAGTCTTCTGCCGCTAAAACTGCGATAATTTTATCGCCTGTCTTGGTAATATGCCCCTAGGTGACCCGTTGCCGGGGCCCTGCTGTAAGACTCAGTGACCCGGTGCCAGGGCTCTGCTGTAGGACTCAGTAGATACCAGTAGAGGGCCCACTCTCAGTGACCTGCTGTTACAGCCCCGAGAGTGCTGTATTCCTGTCCAGAGGTTGCCTCAGTGAGCCTGTCCCCAGCCTGCTCACTGTCACTGTCACTGTCACTGCAGCAGGTCCGGGCTCTCTCAAACTTTCCAGAGCTGCGAATAGCCGGCTATTCATAGACAGCGCCGAGTGCCGCGCTGACCCCTCACAAGTGATATGAGCTCTGCAGCCCTCTCTGTCGGATGTACGTCAGTACAACGCGATCAAAATGATCGCGGTACTTTACGATGCAGCCATTACAACGCAAGTCGTTACAACGACTTGCGTTGGAGGGCGCTGAATTGTGATTAGTTTAATTTTCTATTCCAACTCCAGCCCACGTAACAGTAGGGAAGGTGTTGGAATAGAAAATCAAACTATTCCTTTAACAAGAGCGCCCTCCAGCGCAAGTCGTAGTAACGACTTGCGTTGTAATGGCTGCGTAGTAAAGGACGCGCGGTGTAAACACCGCGTTGTAAAGGATGTTTACCCTCTCTGTCATGACATCACCGAGGGTACATGTCACTGCACCGCCCTTGACGTATCCGTGAGGGGGCATGTCACTCCGAGCTCTCCATACCCCTCTGACAATGCATCTGTGAGGGGGCATGTCACTCCCAGCTCTCCAGCCACTATGACAATACTTGTGTGAGGGTACATGTCAATTTGAGCTTTGCGACCACTATGATATTACGGGGGATATGTACATGGAAGTGGAGGAGCGCTGCGTTAACCTTCCTGGCTTAACTCCTCTCTCCTCCATTTCTGAAACGCAAGCCTGCACCTTATTTACAAGAATATGGTGCAGCCTTGCTTTTTCTCTGCGATGGCGCTAACACCGGAGGCACCCTGGGTGTCTGCGTGCAGGGTACGATTGTTTATGTGCAGGATGGTGTCCCTTCCTGTGAAAAACAATCCTAGAAATGCTAATCTGTCACTTTAATGCATGCTGCTTCATGCAGCACACATGAAAGTGACAAAATTCAATTTAAAAAAAAGTTTGTTTATGTACAGGAGGGACACCTTCCTGTACATAAACAAACAATGAATGGCATTTTACTTTTTCCATGTGTGCTGTGCAAGGCAGCACACATGGAAAGAGAAACTGGAGGAGAGGTAATGCATTTCTCCTTGTTTCGCCATCTTAACACCCACTGCACGCCCCTTTCACGCTAAACACAGCACAAAAGGGGTCTTGTGAGCAAGGCAGCGTTAAGCCATGTTAAGTGCAGCCCCTATTACCACCACAACGTCACTATAGGTGATGTTGTGGTGGCGATAGGGGGTTGTACATATGCCCCCACATCTGTGGGGGTACATGGCGCTCCGAGCTGTCCAGCCACTATGGCATGCCATGTATGGGGGCACATGTCGCTCAGAAGTCTGCAGCCACTGTGACATTACATCTGTGAGGGTCCATGCCACTGTGAGCACCGCAGCGCGCTCTGCCACGACCACTGTGAGAGTGCCTGTCACACTGAGCTCTGCTGCTCCCCTGACACCACCTCTGTAAGACTTCATGTCAGGCTGAGTTTTGTTATGACCTTGATGTCTTATCTGTAAGGAAATATGTCACTCTGACCTCTTGTGCTCCCTGGTACCTCTTCTGTGAAGGTGCCTGTCACAATGAGCTCTGCCGCTCCCCTGACACCTCTTCTGTGAAGGTGCCTGTCACACTGAGCTCTGCCGCTCCCCTGACACCTCTTCTGTGAAGGTGCCTGTCACTCTGAGCTCTGCCGCTCCCCTGACACCTCTTCTGTGAAGGGACCTGTCACTCTGAGCTCTGCTGCTCCCCTGACACCTCTTCTGTGAAGGTGCCTGTCACTCTGAGCTCTGCTGCTCCCCTGACACCTCTTCTGTGAAGGTGCCTGTCACTCTGAGCTCTGCCGCTCCCGACACCTCTTCTGTGAGGGTGGCATTCACTCTTAGTTCTGCAACTCCCCTGACACCTCTTCTGTGAGAGTGCCTGTCACTCTGAGCTCTGCTGCTCCCCTGACACCTCTTCTGTGAAGGTGTGTGTCACTCTGAGCTCTGCTGCTCCCCTGACACCTCTTCTGTGAAGGTGTGTGTCACTCTGAGCTCTGCCGCTCCCCTGACACCTCTTCTGTGAAGGTGCCTGTCACTCTGAGCTCTGCTGCTCCCCTGACACCTCTTCTGTGAAGGTGCCTGTCACTCTGAGCTCTGCTGCTCCCCTGACACCTCTTCTGTGAAGGTGTGTGTCACTCTGAGCTCTGCAGCTCCCCTGACACCTCTTCTGTGAAGGTGCCTGCCACTCTGAGCTCTGCAGCTCCCTTGACACCTCTTCTGTGAAGGTGCCTGTCACTCTGAGCTCTGCCGCTCCCCTGACACCTCTTCTGAGAAGGTGCCTGCCACTCTGAGCTCTGCAGCTCCCCTGACACCTTTTCTGTGAAGGTGCCTGTCACTCTGAGCTCTTCCCCTGACACCTCTTCTGTGAAGGTGCCTGCCACTCTGAGCTCTGCTGCTCCCCTGACACCTCTTCTGTGAAGGTGCCTGTCACCCTCAGCTCTGCTGCTCCCGACACCTCTTATGTGAAGGTGTGTGTCACTCTGAGCTCTGCCGCTCCCCTGACACCTCTTCTGGGAAGGTGCCTGTCACTCTGAGCTCTGCCGCTCCCCTGACACCTCTTCTGTGAAGGTGCCTGTCACCCTCAGCTCTGCTGCTCCCGACACCTCTTATGTGAAGGTGTGTGTCACCCTCAGCTCTGCTGCTCCCGACACCTCTTATGTGAAGGTGTGTGTCACTCTGAGCTCTGCCGCTCCCCTGACACCTCTTCTGTGAAGGTGCATATCACTCTGAGCTCTGCCGCTCCCCTGACACCTCTTCTGTGAAGGTGCCTGTCACCCTCAGCTCTGCTGCTCCCGACACCTCTTATGTGAAGGTGTGTGTCACCCTCAGCTCTGCTGCTCCCGACACCTCTTATGTGAAGGTGTGTGTCACTCTGAGCTCTGCAGCTCCCCTGACACCTCTTCTGTGAAGGTGCCTGCCACTCTGAGCTCTGCAGCTCCCTTGACACCTCTTCTGTGAAGGTGCCTGTCACTCTGAGCTCTGCCGCTCCCCTGACACCTCTTCTGAGAAGGTGCCTGCCACTCTGAGCTCTGCAGCTCCCCTGACACCTCTTCTGTGAAGGTGCCTGTCACTCTGAGCTCTTCCCCTGACACCTCTTCTGTGAAGGTGCCTGCCACTCTGAGCTCTGCTGCTCCCCTGACACCTCTTCTGTGAAGGTGCCTGTCACCCTCAGCTCTGCTGCTCCCGACACCTCTTATGTGAAGGTGTGTGTCACTCTGAGCTCTGCCGCTCCCCTGACACCTCTTCTGGGAAGGTGCCTGTCACTCTGAGCTCTGCCGCTCCCCTGACACCTCTTCTGTGAAGGTGCCTGTCACCCTCAGGTCTGCTGCTCCCGACACCTCTTATGTGAAGGTGTGTGTCACCCTCAGCTCTGCTGCTCCCGACACCTCTTATGTGAAGGTGTGTGTCACTCTGAGCTCTGCCGCTCCCCTGACACCTCTTCTGTGAAGGTGCCTGTCACTCTGAGCTCTTCCGCTCCCCTGACACTTCTTCTATGAGGGTGCCTGTCACCCTGAGCTCTGCCACTCCCCTGACTATTCTTCTATGAGGGTGCCTGTCACTCTGAGCTCTGCCGCTCCCCTGACACCTCTTCTGTGAAGGTGCATATCACTCTGAGCTCTTCCGCTCCCCTGACACCTCTTCTGTGAAGGTGCCTGTCACACTGAGCTCTGCCGCTCCCATGACACCTCTTCTGTGAAGGTGCCTGTCACACTGAGCTCTGCCACTCCCCTGACTATTCTTCTATGAGGGTGCCTGTCACTCTGAGCTCTGCCGCTCCCCTGACACCTCTTCTGTGAAGGTGCATATCACTCTGAGCTCTCCCGCTCCCCTGACACCTCTTCTGTGAAGGTGCCTGTCACTCTGAGCTCTGCCGCTCCCCTGACACTTCTTCCGTGAAGGTGCTTGTCACTCTGAGCTCTGCCGCTCCACTGACACCTCTTCTGTGAAGGTGCGTGTCACTCTGAGCTCTTCCGCTCCCCTGACACCTCTTCTGTGAAGGTGCCTGTCACTCTGAGCTCTGCCGCTCCCCTGACACCTCTTCTGTGAAGGTGCCTGCCACTCTGAGCTCTTCCGCTCCCCTGATACTTTCTTCTCTGAGGGTGCATGGCGCTGTGAGCTCTGCTGCTAACCTTACACCACCTATGTGTGGTATTCAAGTCACTCCGCACCCTCACCTCACACCAGCTCTGGGGGAAAGTCTGTCACTCTGTGCCCTGATGCTTCCCTGATGCCTATGATGGAGGGTGCCTGTCACACTGAGCTCTGATGTTTCAATCAGTAAATCAATCAATCAAGCGCAGCTAATCTTCTTTGTTCTTTAAATAAGTATATTTTGTCCCCTTTTGCTATCTTTTGGTGAGAACCAGCAACCATCACCACAATCATGTTAAAGGGGTTGTAGTCGTTGGTGCAATAAGACACAATATTAAACTCAGACATCGAAGGGGAAATTTCTGGGAAAATGTTGGTGTCAATGTTGTATCAATATGTCTCTACTCCGTCCAGCCTCAGATGCAGTTACCAAATTGTGTTTTACCTGAAGGTTGTTTGGAGCCTCATTGTATTTCCCATGTCTAAAATGTGATTGTCCTTTTC
The DNA here is from genome assembly GCF_964261635.1 of Lissotriton helveticus. Classification (NCBI taxonomy): domain Eukaryota; kingdom Metazoa; phylum Chordata; class Amphibia; order Caudata; family Salamandridae; genus Lissotriton; species Lissotriton helveticus. Next base: position 897,420,109 of record NC_136073.1, on the reverse strand, counting down.
CTTTGTGTCAACTACACCACACGTAGAGGCCAATTAGTTGCATATAGATGTATTCAACTCCCCTACCGGTATACAGCCTTTACAACGAAACTTTTACAACAAACTACCATTACAACGCAACTTTTACAACGCAAACCATTACTACGCATAGCGCTGGGCGGCGCTCTAGGATAGGGAATAGGTTTAATGTACTATCCAACACCTTCCCTACTATCCACGGGGACTGGAGTTGGAATAGTAAATTAAACTATTCACTACCCAGCGCCCAAAAGCATTATGCGTTGTAATGGTATGCGTTGTAAAACTTGCGATGTAAAGGTAGGCGTTGTACATCCCACCTACCTATACAATAACAATAGGCTGAGGAAGCTTGATAATATGCTACACGGTTCTGCTTCCGAAGATACCACGTGAACCAGGAGTGGTTTTTCAGGTAGGTTTACTATCCAAGATCAAATGAAGTGTCTGCTTCATAGAAAGCCTGGGCCAAGAGTTGTTGTATGGAATCTGGATCTCAGGCGCCCCACCAGATTCCGCCCAACCTCATTGGCCAGGATACCACACATTCCCCTTCGTAAGTAGTAACAATTAACAATAATAAAGCATTAGCACATAAAACATATGGGTTGCAATGTGTAGAATAATTGTGCATTAAAATATGTTACATATTTGAAATGAAGGTAACACATAATGCAACAGTGCACTGAAGGAAACACTACATGAAATGACATGATCTTTGCGCCACACAGGTTTAGTTTTCATCCTTTTTTCCTGGTACCCAATCAACACATCCCCACTCTGGTGTTCATCAGAATCGTAGCTAGACTTGTAGTTTACTATTGTCGTTGTTTCCTTTAACAGTATCTAGGGGTCAGATGACCATGTGACAGATATTTTGTTAAATCTGTCTTTTCACTTTGTTTTTAAAACTTGGACAATCGAGAGATATTATTAAATTCACAATCTACTCAGATTATCCACTTTTACTTTTAGTCACACTTGTTCACTTATATTTACACTGCTTATTCAGTAACCACACATATATTTATATCCCTTAGATATACCACCCTTCTTTATAACACATCTTTTTGATAACTACACATAGCCTTGATAACATCAGTAGGCTGTGTTGTGTTGTCTTGTCTCCTGGGCAAGGAGAACCCAAATGATGTTAAAAAGGGCGATACAGAACGGTTACTGATGGGAATATTTGCCCATTGGTTTGAGTTGCCACTTGGTAATCACGTCACATTTGTTTGCACTTTTGGGTATCCACTACTTCTCTTGTATTGTGTTAGGGTCCGTGTCCACAGTTGAGTCACATGGTCACCTGATCCCTAGATACTGTTTGTGTGAATTCTGTACTTTGGGGTATGCATTTAGTGTGGGTCGTTAAACTTGCCCTTGGACCCTCTTACTAATTGGTTTATTGTTTGTGTTGTTTCCTTTTAGCCACAACCACATTGGTATGCTAACAACCTTACTCATGCTCCACATGGTTACATAAGATAGTTCTACTACCTGATGTCCCACTCTGATAACCTTCATGGCTATAGAAAACTTGGATTCACTAGATCTAACCATCCTTCCTTTCCTTATTCGGACCCAATCACCAACCTTGAACAGTTGTCCATGACCAATTCGTCCACCTTTGGCCACCACCCTGTCATCCAACCTCCAACTATGACCAACTTTTTTTTTTTAACCTTGATCCAATTTGGCCTTTAATTCCATCATCCACATTTGGTTTAAGTTACGAACTTCTTATCTACCTCTCATTTGCTCAAACTGAGACCCATTCCCCAACAATCTGGTTCAGCGCTTGATAACAATTTTTTCCATTGGATACGTCCGACTGTAAAACTTCTTTCAAAACTCTTATCCACCTGTCGACAATGCCATTGTGGAGAAGTGTGGCTCAATGGTTAGAGCGGCAGACCCTGACAGAGGTCTAGCCCGGGACCAGGGTTCAATTCCCGTCTCGGCGGGTCTTGGGCTCAAAAATTCCACGGACCTGATAATTCCCGCCTCGGTGCCTATTCCAATCATGGGTCCGACTCTGGGCATTAGCTTGCTTAATCTCCACAACGTCCCCCACAACGCTAAGGGTGCCTGGCTGCACCTGGGGGTGCCCAGGAGTGGACACCTCACAGGGAAAGCCAAGATGGGTTCCACAGCGGTATTCGTACAAGCGCCTTGAGACCGTTGCGGGTGAGTAGTGCGCTATACAAGTATCAATTTACATTTTTACATTTACATTAGGTTGTGGATAGTACACGGAGGTGCCTATATGACTGATGCCATGTTCGTCTAAAAACTCTTTAATTTCTAAAGACCTCAATTGCACCCGTTGTCCGTGACCAGACATTTGGGTATTCCTTACTTCTCAAATACCACCTTGAACCAGGAGTGGTTTTCAGGTAGGTTTATTATCCATGATAAAATGAAGTGTCTGTTTCGCAGAAAGCCTGGGTCAACTGTCGTAATAATAATAATTATTCAACTCTATTGTCCCATAAAAGTCACATCAAAACAAGCAATTTCAATATAATACACAGTTCAAATTTTTTTTAAATGTTGGTAGAATCACTAAAATCAGGTTTAAAAAGACAATATGTGGGAAAACTCTCAGTATTTCGATCTTATCTTCAGAGCTCTTGAAATGTCATTTAAGACGGCTTAGATTACAGTTTCATTTCCCAAACAGAGAAAATGGGCAAATCAGCGACATGAGATCTAGCTTCTAATGCTCGTAGTACGAAGAGAAGGATCTGCTTCTTTCTGTGGTATAAAATGTGCAAAATAGCAAAAAGTGCACAGGACTTAGGGACATATTATCAACAACTAGCGATAGTTATCGCTAAATGAGCTTAGCAATATTTTATTTATTGCAGCGCTGGATTTTATCGCAGAGATTACGTGCTACTAGCAACGTTTATTTCCAAATCGATAAAATATCCGGCGATTGCGTTGAAATGCGTGAATATCGCTGGAAATCCAGGTATTATCGCTAATAGGGTCTTAACCTGAATATCCAACTCCCATTGGATATACAGGTTAAGAAGTGGTCAGAGTAGGCGTTAGGTTTTGGCGATATTTGCGCTTAGCGCGAATATTTTTATCGCTACGCCTGTGTTGATAATAGGCAAGAGCGATGTTAGCGACTGCTTTCAGTCGCTAACAGGTTGGGTACGCCCACTTTGCATGTCATTAACTGCTGTTAGCGACAGCTTGCTAATAGGGCAATAAAATTATCACCGCTTTTCGGCCGAAAACGGCTGCAAAAGTGGCGGTAATCTCATATCGCCTACCTTGATAATATGACCCTTAGTTCTGCTGGGGCTTCACAATGATAGGGGGAGGAGGAATGAAAACCATGATCCTTTAACAGGAAAGGCTAACAGAAAATGTATGTTTTTAAGATGGAACCTTGTCAACAGAAACTTCTGTCTCTCATTTACAATTATCTGTAATTAAAGTGCCGGACGTAGAAGTGTTTCCTGAGAGATGCCTCCCTTCACATTTCCCCCCTTGCAGTGTCCTATGAATATATTGATTGTGGAGGGCTTTAGTTTTGCTTAGAGGGATACTAGATAAACTAGCCAGGTGTGGTAGCCTGCAGTGGTACCAAGCCTTTCTAAACTTGTTTTAATGTACTTAAGTCATGGTTCTATGTGGTTGGACTTCTGGGTTTCCAGATTCTGTGCCATAATAAAAGGGATTGTAGGTTAATATAGGTCCAAATGCATCAAAGGAAAATCTGGTCGCAAAGGGGCAGATTCTCAGAATCTGCCCCTTTGCGACCGGTATTTTTGCATTTGGGATGCATCAACCCAAATGCAAAAATCACAATTTAAGGAATCTCTAAAAATTGTGATTGCATTTAAGGAATCCCAAATTGAGATTCCTTAAATGCAATGCAACAAAGTAAAAAAATTAGCGATTTCGCTAATAGGAGTAGCAAATTACCATGAAGTTGAACTTCATGGTATTTTGCAAAAACTTTGAAAAATGCACTTTTGTGCATTTTTCAAAGTTTCATGTTGCGCACACACATGCTCTTCGTATGTGCACAGATTCATTTCAGGGGTGCAGCAGGGTGTCCTTTGGACACCCCTGCACCCTTGAAATTGCATTCTCAATTTGCGATTCTCTAATTGAGAATCGCAAATTGAGATTGTCTTCCCATTCATTCCTATGGGCCTCTAGGCCCATAGGAATGAATGGTCAGGTATTCCTTAATTGCGATTCGCAAATTGCGAGTCGCAATTAAGGAATTTTAAGAAATCGCTATTTTTAAAGTGATTTCTTCATGCATAGCCTTTTGCTATTCCTTATTAGCAAATCCTTATTTTTCGCTAATAAGGAATAGCAAAATGGGAGCTTGATGCATCTGAGGGATAGTCTTTTGTGTAAACCAGCCCAACCTCTCCATAGCAAAAGGTGGTTGAAGTAGAGTGTGGGGCTGCCAGCAGCCTACCTATCAACTTGTTTTCCACGGTTTGTAGAGCTTTACAATTAGCACACCCGCAGACGCCCGCACCAAATATAGCAACAGACACACATTTACTTTTAAAAAAGCAGGGCAATTCGCTTGTCGCCTTCTGTCCCAGCCTTTTGGAGAATCTAAAAGCTGCATGAATTACCTGCTGAAATTGCATAACTTTTACACTCAGAAGTAACTTCTTATTAAAACCTATTCCAATCAGGATTCCCAAATAGGTAAAGTGGGGAGTTTTCCTAATTCCTTCACCACCAAGTAAACATTTTCTGGCCTTGGATCATTTGGGGCCACATTTCATTACAAAGGACTTGGTACGGTTTGTCTTTTGTCCTAAAATATTCATAACACTATTCAAAGCGTCTCGCAGAAGCCGAAGGCCATTGGCTGTTCGGGCAATAAGGAGAGCATCGTCTGCGTAGAGCAGCGCAGGGATTTCTGCTGAACTGACCTTAGGAATGCCTTCCCAGCCCTTATCAGGTGCTCGTCCAGTGAATTAATGTCGATTAAAAAAAGAAATGGTGCCAAGACGCAGCCCTGTCTGACCCTGTGATTCAGAGAAGTCCTCACTCCTCCTGTGACGGACTCTGGCTGTGGTACGTGCGTGGAGCCTGGAGAGCAGGGAGGCGATCGCAGTGTTACTACACAGAGGAAACATTATTGTCCATAACTGTGGGCGATGCACAGTGTCAAAAGCGCCTGTTAGGTCCAAGAAGGCAAGATGACAACAGCCTTTTTTGGCCTTCGTATATTTTTGGACTATTGGAGAGGGATTTAGGGCCAGATGTACGACCTCCAAAATAGCGCATCGCAAATTGCGAGTCATTTGTGACTCGCAACTTGCGAGGCTCTATTTTGCATATACAACAGTGTGTTTTACCCTTTTTGCGATTCCCAATGGGGTCGCAAATTGCGAGGTTCATGAATATTAATGAGCCTCTCGCAATTCGTGAGCCCACTGGTAATGGCTGGCCCTCCCAGGGATGGTGGCCTGCCGGGGTCAGCAGTAGTCTGAGACTACTTTTTTAATAAAGCAGGTTTTTTTTAGATGCAGCCCGTTTTCCTTAAAGGAAAATGGGACACATTTACAAAAGCAAAATGAAACCACTGCCTACTCTTAAAAAATATTTTCCAACATACTCACAAAGAGTAAGGGGTCTCCTGAGGACCCCTTCCAACCTATGCGAGTGGTTTACCACCTACTTGAAGTAGGTGGTAAACTGCGGGTGTTTTGCAGCCGCAAATGCAGTCGCAAAACACCAGTACATAACATGTTGACTCGCTATTAGAAAGGGACGCCCGTTCCTAATAGCGGAGTCGCAAATGCTATTTTATTAGTCAGTGACTCGCAAAATAGCATTTGTACATGCTATTACCCTTTTTTGCGGCAGCAAACGGGAGGTTCTCCCATTTGCGGCTACAAAAAAGGGTCGTACATCTGTCCCTAAATGACTGTTCGGCTGTCCCCAGACCTGAACGAAATCCGACCTGTCGGTCCGAGAGCCCCTGCGTCTCTATTGCCCAGCTTTCCAGTTTGGCCAAAATGACCCTTCCTGGATCTTAACTGTGCTATTGAGGAGGGAAATTGGGCGGTAGCAGCGAGGCGGACTCTCGCCTTCTTTTTTAAACAGGAATGATGAAAGCCTCCAGCCAGGCCTTGACCGCAGGGCCTACAAATGCACTTCTAATGACACTTGCTATGAGGGCAGCTCAAAACTGTGGGAGCGATTTATGGTTTTACTCTTTTTTATTGTTTTAAGCAGGGTAAGACAACATCAGCCCACCTACATCCGCAGGCCGACAGGGGAAAATAAATACAGATGGTCAATAGGAGAAGAAAAGTATAAGCAAAAAGATGAAAAACGAGACCGGTAGGGGCAAGACATGTGCTCAACAAATTCAGCGATTAAAAAATATCCGAGGGAATTGAGGGGCATATTTGCAAGGAACTGCGATATTTATTGCAAAACTCGCTTAGCGTGTTTTTTTTATCGCTGCCTATCGCTGGATATGTTAGCGGAGGAAATATACTATTAGCAACGTTTTTCTCCATTGTGCTCAAATATCCAGTGATAGCGGTGAAATGCGTGAATATCGCTGCAAATCCCACGATATTCACACATTAACATCAATGGGGGCTTAACCTGAAAATCCACCTACCATTGTATATACAGGTAAGTCATCCTATTAGCAGGCGTTAGATTCTAGCGATAATCGCACTTAGCGCTACTTTTTTTATCGCTAAGCCTGCGTTGCTAATAGGCGATAGCTGTGTTAGCGACTGCTTTCAGTCGCTAACAGGTTGGGTACGCCCTCTTTGCATGTCATAAGTTATAAATATCGCTGACATGCAAAGCAGGCCCCAAACCAGACGCTATCGCCTGAAAGCTGTCGCTAACTGCTGTTAGCGACAGCTTGCTGATAGGGCGATAAAAATATCACCACTTTAGCGGGAAAAAGTCCCGTTAAAGCGGCGATATTGCCCTTGCTAATATGCCCCTACATTATTATTACCAGCATTTACCATCTGTTTTTTTGGGCCAAATATTTTTGAGAAGTGAGTCACCTCATCTTTACTAGGAACAAGCCATTCCTCACCTGGAGATTCGGAGAATGTACTACCTGCCAGAAGGCTCGGGAATCTTTCATCTCACTTGCAATTCTCGGATCCTCCCAAGCCTTTCCCCTTATTTCTATCTTTCTTCTTTCGGTCGCTTCTCTATACATTTTTCTGGTTGTGGCTTCTCCTCACTGCTCTCCTGGAGGTTTGCTCAGAGCGAGCTTTAGAAGTTTATGGTCATTGCAGTGGGAAACGTCGTTTACAACGCGGTGTTTACACCGCACGACCTTTTCCACGCAGCTATTACAACGCAAGTCGTTACTTCGGTTGTTACTTGTTTATGCAGCAGCCTTGGTTCATCTGTCTGCCATATCCTTATTTAGTGTGGTTTGTGCCTTAATTACTTCTATTAGATTTGTGTCCTCTTGCAAGACCTTGTTGATTTCTGATTGATTATTAATAAATACATCTCTGTGGAAGGCTTCCTTGTCGATTTTCTCCCATTTAACACTCCCACCATTATTTTTACTGTATTCTATCTGGTGTTGAGGAGTTTTCTGAGTGGCCCTAGTTGGAAATAACTCCAATATTAGCAGGTTATGATCACCTATACGAGAGACCACAGCTTGATAGGTCGCGAGCACCGGTAGTAATTCCTAGGAAATTAACATATGCTCAATGATAGAGGTCGAGCTCGGTCCAATGTTTGTCGGAATCTTCGTTGAGCTCAACATACTAGGGGGCGTATTAACAACGGCCAGCGATAATCATCGCTGGCCGTGCTTAGCGATAATTATATTATCGCAGGCTAGCTGTGATATTTATTGCCCTGGTGGTGCGTTATTAACAACGCGTTACTCCAGGGCAATACAAATTCCAGCGATAGCGACGTCATCGCCGTTATGCAGGGAACATCGCTTGTTTTCCAGCGATGTTCCCTGCAAAAGGGCGATAACCTTGCTGATTCGACCCACAGGATCGTATCAGCACAATCCACCCCCTATGTTAGGGATGGCTAAGTCAGGATTTTAGCAAACGTTACATTTTGGCGAAAATGGCAGTTTTCGCCAAAATCTAATGTGTGCTAAAATCATGTGGGCTGCCTTTTAGAATATCGCGATGTAAACATCACCGATATTTGCAAGGTAGTCCATCCGGGGTACGCCCAGTGACGCCCACTTTGCATCTCATTAGAGATGCAAAGGGAGGCGTTGGGAAAAAGGGTGCTAACATGCGAATATGCATGTTAGTACCCTCTTGTAAATAGGGCGCTGGTTTTATCTCCGCTTTTTTGGCTTTGTAAGCCAAAAAAGCGGCGATAAAACCCTTGTAAATATGCCCCCATATTCTTGTGCAAATATCAGGTTATTTGCAGAGGTCCCTGTATTATTGAGTCACCATAGGGGGTGTGTCTAAAATGTGTAAGGGGGTCGGTCAGACTCATCATAGATTCTGCATGTTGCGGAGGCTGCATAAGCGCTTGTTTCGATATTGAAGTCTCCTGCCTACATGGTTAGCGCCTCCTTTGCGGGTCATTTAAACTCATACGCAAGGCATCCCGATGCCACCCACAATCTTAGTTTCTGAGGGGTCAAATATGTCAATAATAAAAATGCCCCAGAACCAAATCAAAAGTGTTTTTTTAGATTAATCAAAATTATATGATAGAAGGGTGTGAATGCCATTTTAAGTGCCGCGAAACCCACCAAGAAGCCTCTCTGGCCCGCCCTGACTTGGAGGAGATGGCTCATGGATGAGACATGGTCGGTAAGAAAGCCATTTATATGCTGCGGATCCAATCACCATGTCTCTTGGCAACAAATTGTTCTGCATTCTGTCCATCAACTGTTGTTTTTGCATTTGTCACCCCGAGTGGGATGGGTATACTCAGACGTGAGTCCCGGGCTCTCCACACCACTGGAGTCAAGCTATCCAGGCTGAATGAAGGCTGATAGCCAGAAACCGGTCCTTGGATCCTTGATTCCGGTCCAGGAAAGACATGGCTTGGCAGTTCGGGCTGGACTGTTCCCATGAGGCACAGGGTCAAGACTGATTTGCATATGGCTGGGTTCAAACTGGAATGGCATGGTGAGCAAAAAAACGATGGATTTAGGCCCAGATCTCTCTACTGGGGTGAATGTATGAAATTGTTCTGCATTCTGTCCATCACCTGTTGCTTTTGCATTTGGTGGTGGTGCACTCCATTCAGCTACTCTAGGGTCTCCTGCCACACTCCATGAGATGAGGCCCAAGGACCACCCTGCAGAGGTGAAGCATCGGTCATTCATTGTTATTTGAGGCAAGCTTTAAGGAATTGTGGGTTATATGGGGTGGGGTTGCCATATGGAGCAGTCGGTCCAATTGCTCTAGCGGGGACGGAATGTTGAACCTATTAGAGAGCCGCAGGGGACAGTTGGGTGATGGTTTGCCGTTTTACTCCTTGCAGTGCCAGCCCGAAGATCGTTGAGACCATTATCCAGTAACCTTTGGACCCTGGGCGGGGGAGGGAGGGTAGAAAAAGCCCAGTGGGTGGGCTCTAATGCCCTCCGGAGAAGAGGATGTAGCCTTATGGCTAGAGCGGTTGACCTCCAAGTTGGGGAACCAGGGGGCATATAACCAACGATTAGCGATATTTATCGCTAACTAGCAACGAATTTTGTATCGCTAAGCATCGCCGGACATTATCGCTGAGATAACGTGCTATTAGCAACGTTTATCTCCAAAGCGATACATTTGCCGGCGATAGCGTGAATACAGCGATATTCACGCATTAGCGACAAAATGGTCTTAGCCATGTTATCCACCTCCCATTGGATAACATGGCTAAGAACTGGTCAGAGCAGGCGTTAGTTTTTGGCGACAGCGGGAATATTTCCATCGCTACGCCTGCCTTGCTAATAGGCGTTAGCGACGTTAGCGACTGCTTTCAGTTGCTAACAGGTTGGGTACGCCCACTTTGCATGTCATTAGCGATAAATATCGCTGACATGCAAAGCGGGATCCAAACTGCTTGCTATCGCCTAATAGCTGTCGCTAACTGCTGTTAGCGAAAGCTTGCTAATAGAGCGATAGAATTATCGCCGCTTAGCAGCCGAAAACGGCCGCAAAAGCGGCGATAATTGCCTATCGCCCTGCTTGGTAATATGCCCCCAGGTTCGAGTCTCGGCAACGACGCTCAACATCCTGTAATTCTTGGCAAATCACGTAATCTCCCCGTGCCTAACAAAAATTAATGTGTCCTCATGTAATGCAAGTGGTGCTATGTAAAGCGCTCTGATACCCGATGTCTCGGGTCTAGTTCGCGCTATATAAAACCCTAAAAAAAAAAAAAAAAAGCATTTACAATGCAACGGTTTCGCCTTAGCAAAAGTTAGAGCTATTGGCATTGTAAATGACAACATTTTTATTTATGTGTTGGTTTTTAAAACAGATACATAAATGGCATTGTCATTTACAATGCCAATAGCTTAATCTCTCTCAAATGCCACACACACACACACACACACCCACAGAGAGCCCCCCACACAGAGCCCTCCCCACACACACAAAGAGCCCCCCCACACACACACACAGAGGCCCCCACACACACACACAGAGCTCCCCCCCACACACACACAGAGCCCCCCCACACACACAGAGCCCCCCACACAGAGCCCCCCCACACAGAGCCTCCCCACACACCCACACAGAGCCCCCCACACACTGCGAGCCCCCCCACACACTGCGAGCCCCCCCACACACTGCGAGCCCCCCACACACTGCGAGTCCCCCATACAGAGCCCCCCACACACTGCGAGCCCCCACACACACTGCGAGCCCCCCACACACTGGGAGCCCCCCACACACTGCGAGTCCCCCCACACACTGCGAGTCCCCCCACACACTGCGAGCCCCCCCACAAACTGCGAGCCTCCCCACACACTGCGAGCCCCACACACACTGCGAGCCCCACACACTGCTGCTGTTTACAAGGAGGGGCCGCATGTAAAGGTCAATTTGGACGCAAGCGGCCTCATGGGCCGTACATTGAGTATCACAGATTTAAAGTATACTCGCAGCAAGTTAGAACGGTAGCCGGGCCCTAAAGCAGCAAACCCATTACTTTCAATTAAAAAACGGGAAGTAATTATCACCGTGACCACTTTGAAATGAAGCAGTTATGCATCTTCAGCAACAAAAACAAAAGACAATGGCACTTAACCAACAACCACCGCGCTTTTAACAATTTCACTTTTCTCACAGACTTTACCTACCTCCACTAGGGATGACATATTCAATATTTAAAACTAGTTTTCTGTCCTGTCCTGGTTAATTTTGACAGGTCCACTTGGAGGTTTAAAGCTGCAGCAGTTAGGCTACACTTGTACGCCTTAAGTCATGGGGTCCTTCCTGTTTAGCCTAGTGAACTACATAATAGATACTGCTGTACACAGGTGACAGCAATTTAATTCCCTGCCATTGGTGCATTTTCTGTATTGTATTGGTGTATTTGTTGGCCTTACTGAAAAGTTAAATATGGCTGCTCATGTTTAATCAATTGTATCATGTTTTAGGGGTCAAAGCACATACACTGGGAACTTGACAACACTACTTCAGTGTGCAGAGATCAAACACAGCTGCATCATTCAAAGAATGGGGTTGACAATGGAAACAGAAGCACTTTCTCAAGCTTGTTCAAGTAAATACACCATCTGAGCGTCAAAAACAGTGATAGTAGGTGCTTTCTTGCCTTGCGTGAGAGACGAGTGACAATGTTATAACTCACAGAATGTTTACATAACGGATGGGGCCTTAATCCACAGGAAAGTCTTGTGGCCACATTGACTTAGAGTAAGGTTGATAGGTTTAGGAATAGATTTAAATAATCCTAAATTAATCCTCTTTTTTAACCGTGTGGAAAGTGGGGGAGAAAACAAGAGAAAAATAATTTCCACCGCAACACAATTTTAATAAAAATCTAAATATGGTCCTATGTAAATACGGAACTCACTCAGACCAACTCCCAAATTAACAGCCTACAACAACAGGCCCATGAAGAGCTACCCAGTGTTGAAGCATATTAACTCCCAATCTGTGACATTGCCTATTTTGCCCCCGTGAAATTATTACATTGCTATGATAGAACAGTTAACAGGGAGACAAAACACGAGGCGCGTGACGCAGGAGGAGTTTAACTGTGCAAATAGCATCTATTTGACAGGTCTCCACCTGCCCAGTCTTAGCTGGACATTCGTGCAGTGCTGAGCATTTTACCCGCTTTGCCACAAACCACTGCTTCAGCGAAATGCGGGTATTTTCCAGGAGCAAAAATCACTGGCTTCATCTCGCAAACAGATGTTGACACCTAGTCTGAACTACAGGGTGTCGGGACATCTCTGCCCCACAAACCGCTTGAGGAATTCCTTGAAAGCTGGCGCTGCTGCCTTGTAATTAACCACGGCTACTCGAGCGTAAAATGGCAGGCACACGCCCCTCGAAACACCCCCTCTCACCCCATCTCCGGTGGGTACCCCCTCGCGCGCCTCCTGACCGCAGATACCAGGGCAGGTAGGGGGAGAAGGGAAGGTGGGGAAGCTCCGTCGCTCTTCTTACCTTGTTTGGGGTGGAACGAAACTTCCCCGCTCCTGCTCACCAGAAGGGAGAAGTGGCAGAACAGCCCAGCCAGCCACTTGCCAGTCTGCATGGTTCCGTTATAAAAGGGTCCCGCGGCCGTGCGTGCAGCCAGCCCCGGCACACTCTACACCCTCCTCCACCTCTCGTCCCGGCTGGAATCCCCCCGCTGCGGGCAGAGCAGCACCCGCTCGCGCTCTGGCTGCCTCCCGCTGCACCGGCTGCCTCGCACAGCTCCTCTGCTGCTGGTGAGCCCTCATGCCCGCCGCTCAGCGCCCACCCCCACGGCCTCAACACTCCCCCTGCGCTGCCTCCCCTATCAGCAGCAACTCCCTCCTTCCGTCCGCGCGCCTCTGCCCTCTGCGACGCCCAGTCCTGCTCGAGGTGAAGAGCGGCTGCTCCACAGATCCCTAGGTAAAGGAGGCCCCTTTCTCTGGGGTAAATTACCCTCTCTGTACCCTGTCACCCGTAAAAGACCCATCTCTAAGCACGCATGACATTGAAAACCGCCGATGCTCTCATATTTTGCTGCTTGTGTTGAGGATAGAATGATACAGTGGCAAGTTAAAAGAAGTCAGGTCCCGGGCCGGCAGCCAATCACAGCGCGGCCCGGGAATGACGTCACGGGGGTGTCCCGGGCCGGCAGCCAATCGCAGCGCGGCCCGGGACAAAGGGGCGGGGCTTAAAAAAAGCACCAGAAACGCCCCCGAATCGCGTTTTCAAGAGAAAGCGCGATTGACAGCCTCTGTCTCCCAATGGCTAGCCTCCATTTATGGAGCTAGCCAATGATAGACAGAGGCGGGTCATCACCCGACATAGAACTCAAGAGGTTTTGCTAGCGTGTGCGTACTTCGTACGCATTGCTAGGCAAAACCTAAAAAAAGCAGTTTAGCTAGGGCCCGAACTAAACTTGGTCTTCTCAAATTGATTATTACGCAGTCTCGTGGCGAGCTTTTGGGCAATGGGCCCACCCAGGAGACCCTCCTCGCGGTGATAATGCTTTTGATAAGTCACTGGAGCATCCAGCACATTCTCGCATCCAATGAGATCCCTTGTTTACTGGGGAGGCGTGTGATTCGAGACGTAAATGTTCTATTTCAGGGATATTTTCCAGCACAATGATATATGGGGTACACTCCGGTGGAATACGGGGTTCAATATAATGTGGCTCATTCCAGGGTCCCTCGTTCGAAGTCTTTGCCTCCCTATCACAGGGGCCTCGAATGGCTGGGGGTGGCCCTCTTGTCTTGTTTGGAATCAGTGATTTATTTATTTATTTAATGCGATTTTTATATAGCGCGAACATTACCCTAAAGTGTCAGAGCGCTTTACAAAAGAACCAGTTGCGTTGCATAAGGACTTTGGATTACACAAGTTACATAAGAGATACAAACAGGAAAAAAAAAGAACAAAAATTGCAAATGTACAAGTGGAGTGAAAGGAGGGAAAAATCGCAAATGTACAAGTTGTAAAGTCACTCAAGGAAGAGATACAAGCAGATAAACTCTAAAGTCACATAAGATTGGTAGTAATTACAAAGGTTAACTATATATACTAGTGGTTAGAGATAAAAACATATACAAATTGCAAATTCACTCAGGATGACATTTTAACAGCGATTAGGCTTGGACGATTGTATATTACATATTTACAGAGCAGGAAATTCTTGCCATCGTTCAGCCAGGTGTTCGGGGGCAGGGGAAGGAAGGGGGGAGAACCGAAAGAAAGGGAAAGGAAGGCAGATAAGGACAGGAAAGTGAGAGTGAAACAAAACGGGAGAGGGACCAGAGATATTACAAGATAGGCAACAAGGAGTAGGTCCAAGACGATAGAAAGGTCGCCCGGCTGGAGACCGGCTGGGACAGAGGAAGAGGTCAACGGTCAATAAGATGGCGGATCTGGCTCAGGGGAGTCAAAGAAGTAAGTCACAAAATGGCGGGAAGCATAAGAGTCCAAGTCAGAAAGTCAAGGGAACAAACTCCAAAAACACCAAGAGCAAATTTCGCGGAGGGTAACTAGAGGGGGAAATGAGCAAGAGAACCAGGCGGGAGGCAGGCAATCGGTTTCAAAGTCATAGCCGTACTGTCCTTGAGCAAAGGTTCGGGCATCCGGGCATCGGGGGGTTAAAGTTGTTACAGCCACAGGGATACAGGGAGAGCTTGTTAGTTCCAGAATCCCCTCCAGCAGGGTGAGCCTGTGTGTGATTATGTGAAGAGGTTTAAGCTGGGGTGAGTAAAAATCCGTCTTGAGCGCACAGCGACTCCCCGAATCCTGCTCCCAATGTTGGCTGTACAAGCGTCGGCATGGGGGCGGCAGGGGATGGTCGGGACGTGGACGGTGGTACTCTCTCCCTTATGCAGCCCAATCGGGTGAGCTTCTTGAGCTCGACTCAGTGGCAGCGTGACGCCCCAGGGTGGGGTTCAGCCTTGTCTCCAGAGCTGGCTAGTAACGACCCTTGGGTTTGGGTTTAGTAGCGGCTCCTATCTCTTTCTTTTCCTTGCCACACCCTGGCCTACCGGAGTGACCACCAAGTCTTCTGGCTCCAGCGGAGTCACATGGTGAAGGGGCCAGGGCAGAGTCGGGATCAGGGCCGGCTTTAGCGCTGGTGGCGCCCGGTGCGACAATCATGTATGGCACCCCCATGTCTCATGACCGCGTCCTCGGATTCCCTCCCTACCACCGGAAAAAGTGCCCCTCATCTCTCCTATCATAAGATATTGCTAAACACAGCGCCCCCTGAGGTCACAGTGCCCCCTTCCACAGGTCAGCGCCCAGTGCGGCCGCACCAGTCGCACTGCCGTAAAGCCGGCCCTGGTCGGGCTCTCGGGGTGGGTGGGGTGATCCTGGTCACACCCCTCTTGTTCTTCATTGGACTCCGGTGGCGCTGCTGGCCCTATGTCTGTGGGGCTGGGCAGGCGCCCTCCTGGTGAGCCAGCGGGGCAGAGGTTTAGGAGGAAAGGGAGGGGCGGTGTTCTGCCAACTCAATTTCTTTGCTAATAATGTCTACTGCGCGTGCCAGGATTGCGTCCAGGGTCGTAGTGGTGGTGGCCGCTGGGGCACTCGCTTGAGTTTTGCGTTTTCCCATTTTAGTTTAAAAAACGTGATAACAGCTGCAGGTTTCAAGAGTTAATGTGATTCCCGCAAATTAGATAAATTCTTGGGTGCTTAAAAGGGAAAAAGAAAGGTCTGGGTAAATATTTCTTTTTTAACTCCTATTAGGATGTCATTAAGTGCTGGTTCACAGTGGGGAATTTGAAGAAAGTGCATGGGGTCGAAAAAGTGGAAGCTTTGCTGGTTTTCAAGAGGCTCCCCAGCTAAGGTTTAAAAGCACGGAGTCCGGGGTGCCACCTGTGGGAACAGTCACGCAAAACAGCCGTGAAAGAGAGGAATCAAATCCCTCTGCTTTGGCTGGCTTCTCTTAGTGGCTTCCCTCAGTGGTTAATGTTCATTATTATTATTATTATTGTGTCTTTTATAAAGCGCGCAGCTACCCCAGTGGGGTGTCCCGGCGCTGAAAGAATTGAGAAACAGTCTCCCTGAGGAGAAGTTTACAGGCGAAACAGGAATGTTTTCAAGGATCTATGGAATTCTCGTTCCGAATTGCTCCTGCATAGGTCCAGAGGCAATTTATTCCATTTTTGAGCCGCACCAAACTCAAAGGTTTTGCCTCCAGCTCAAACTTTTTAAAATCTTGGGGTGGCTAGCAAAAATTTGGTATTTGAGCGAAGGGCTCTAGTATGGCAGTAGGGCCGGAGGGTCGATCCTAGTTGGGCAGAACCAAGGCCGATCGTGGCTCGGTACGCTAATGTCATGGCTTTGAACTCTATTTGTTTACTCATGGGCAGCCAGTGCAGTTTCTGAAGATATGATGAAATGTGCTGCCTGCGGGTGAGACCACCTATTAATCGCGCGGTGTGGGGGCAAGACTCAGATCTTCCGGCCACCATACGTTCGAACTTAGGGGGGATGGTTGGTTAAAGAAGAGAACTTCTGTTTTGCCTGCGTTTAATCTCAGAACGTTTAGGTCCATCCATTTAGCGATGTCTCTCAGGCAAGCTTTGAGGGGGTCAAAGGCACTAAGAGATGGCTCCTCAAACGTGAAGAGTAATTGAATATCATCCGCATAGGACGTCGTTTTAATTCCTGAACGGGAAATCAGTTCTGCCAATGGCGAAAAATAAACATTAAGTAGAAGAAGGCTTAAGGACGAGCCCTGAGGGACACCCCATTTCAATGGCCTAGCCATTGAAGTAAAAGGCGGGGTGTGGACCTGTTGCTTCCGATTTGAAAGAAACGATCCGATCCACTCGAGGACCCTGCCCTGAATACCAATAGCTCTCAGTCTATCCAACAGAATAGAATGAGAGACGGTGTCGAATGCTGCTGACAAATCCAGCAGCACCAACACCGCCCTCGACCCCTGATCTAAGGTCCAGCGCACAGAGTCAGCCATCTCAATGAGGGCCGACTCCGTACTGTAGCCCTTGCGAAAGCCATGTTGAGAGTCTTGATAAAGGCCATTGCTCTCAATGAAGCAGGCAATTTGCTGTGGGGCTAACCTCTCTAGAATTTTAGCAGGGGCTGGAAGGAGGGATATCGGTCTATAATTAGCCGGGTCTTCTGGATCAGCGTTGGCCTTTTTTAGAATAGGGACCAGGAACGCATATTTCCAGGCCTCCGGATAGATCCCAGAGCTCAAGGAAGAGTTCCAAATGGAATAAAAAAAAGGGGTTAAGAAAAGAAGCTAACGCTTTATATTGTTTTGCAGGCCAAGGATCCCCTGGAGAGCCTGACCTGCACCTCACCTTGAAACATTGATCTATAAGGGGACACTTGGCTATAATGTAGTCTGGGGCGATCCGTGTAGTGCAAGACCCCGGTACCCCAGCCAAAAGGGGTGGTCCTGCCCAGCCGATAGCGGGCGTGGATGGGCTCGCTCTTGGCCCACGTGCATCCAGCACAGCGGTGTGTCGAGAGCGCTTTTATCGCATCGTCTGGAAGGCTACGCTCCCTCAGGGAAGCACTGAGCAACCATGCCTCCTGGCGCGTCACAAGGTGGTATGTAATCCACGGGGGTTCTGGTGGGCTGTGAAGCAATGTCCCTCAGCGTCTGGCCACAAAGAGATGGCTGAGTGGTTGGAGAACTCTCTGACAATGTTGAAGAGTTCTTTGCTGTTGTTAGAACTAGCTTCGATGTGGTCGGCTAGGGTTCTTCATTTGTCTCTTTCAGGAGTTAGTGGCATTGGTTGAGGGAAGTCTGGAATGTGGCTCGGTCTGTGGGCTCCTTGCTGGTGCATCATTGCCTATCAAGTCGATTACAGTTCCATTTTGCGGATCTCAGTTCCGTGGTGTGCCAACTGGCCTGTTTGGGGGATCTCTTGAGTTAGTTGGGCCTGACGGGTTGACTCGTGGATGTATGACGGTACAACGCGTACCGTCACAACGCGTGCTGTTACAACGCGTCCCTTACAACGCAAGTCGTTACCACGACTTGCGTTGGGGACACGGATGTCGAATAGTATAATTTACTATTCTAACACCAGTCCCCGTGGACACTAGGGAAGGTGTTGGAATAGTAAATTTACTATTTTTAATCTTCTAGCGCCCTCCAGCGCAAGTCGTGGTAACGACTTGCGTTGTTACGGACGCGTCGTAACAGCACCGCGGGGAAACATCCGCGTTGTAACGGATGTTTCCCTTGACTCGTTGGTGCCATCGGTGATCCAGGCGGAGAAGTTCTTGAAAGCTTGTTCTAAATTGGTTGCGGTGTCTGGGTGGGAGGTGCTGAGGGCGTCGGTCCACTGGCTCTCTAATACTTTGTTCCACCTGCGGTATGAGGTGTTAGGCGGCTTGGTGGTGGTGCCAGGGGATCCTGTGATGGTGAAGTGGATGATAGAATGGTCTGTCCATATGAGCTTGGTGGCATGGCTGTACTTGACTCTGTCGCTGGCCGTGAAGATGGAGTCAGGTATGTGTCCTGCAATGTGTGTGGGGTTGGTGACTAGTTGGGTGAGGCTGATGCTGTTCGCGCTTTCGAGGAGGGTGGTGGTGTTCGTGTTGTTATGGTTGTCAAGGTGAAAATTGAAGTCTCAGAGGAAGATGTAGTGTTTGGACTCAATGGTGAGCAGTGTGACGAATTCAAGGATGGCGTTGCAGAACCTGGGGTGAGGTCCTGGAAGTCTGTAGACGAGGGTGTCTCTGATGGTGGTTTTGCCATTGGTTTGGAGTTGGAAGTTGAGGTGTTCCATGATCGAGGGTGGTGTCATCTGTGGTGGTGGTGCAGTGAATGGTTTCTTTGTGGATGATGGTGGTACCACCTCCGTGGTTGTTGATGCGGTCTTGGTGTGCTATCTTGTAGCTGTCGGACGCTGCGGATGCGATGTCGGGCGTGGATGCAGACTTGAGCCTGGTCTCGTGAGGAAGATGATGCTGGGGTGAGGGATGTGATGATGTCCCAGATCTCGGTGGTGTGTTTGCAGAATGATTGTGCATTGAGCAGGAGGCAGTGGAGTTCTTATGAGGTGGTCATGCACGCAGGTGCTCCGGTGTGGTAGGAGAAGAGATAGTGCCGGCAGGAAAAATGTCCCACTGTTGAACGTGGGGAGGTGCAGCAGCGGTTGTTGTGGAGTCTGCGGTCTGGGGCTCGGAGCTCAGTGGCGGTGTATATGCGAGTAGCGACGGCCTAGGGTTCCTGGCGCTGGGGGCAGTCCAGACACAGACTGGTTTGCCTTTGGCACAACGGCAGCACTCGCCCGCTGAATGGCCATGCTGCAGTCGAAGGGCCACCCAGGGGCTCTGCGTGGCGGGAAGTGCAAGCGGCAAGGTGGGTTAGCCTGGGGAAAACAAACACGAAACACAGCAGAAACAGGCAAGATTAACAACAGAAAATCAGGCTTTTACAAGTTAATCAGTAAAGGAAAATGACAGCTGATGTGTGAGGCTAAAATTAAAGCTAAAAGGTAAAACAACAGGAGAAATGGCAAGACTAAAAATTAAAGCAACAGGAGAAAATACAATATGCTAATAGGCACAATAAACAATGGGCGGGGAGCGGCAATGGGGTGGAAAACAAGCAGAGAGGCGCGATTGGCAGAGTCAGGGAGGCCGGATGATCATGTAGCCAGTGGCGTAACAAAAGCCTCCGCAGCCCCCGCGGTACGGGGGGGGGGCTCAAGCTCCAGGGGGCCCCCCTCAGCAAAAGTAATTGGTGATGGAGAGGTGATTTTGAAGCAGTTCCTTGATTTCTGATTTGGTTTCTGCAGTGAGTCCAGCTTATACCTTCTGTGAGAGGGAATAGCAGAGGCTCCAGGTCATTCTGGGAGGCAGGGGGCCTTATATAAATAGAAGGACGGGGGGAACAACCTTTACAATGCAACTTTTACAACGCAGTACCGTTCCAACGAAAATTTTACAACGCAAAATCCATTAAAACACATGCATTTACAACGCAGTCATTACAACGCATGACACTACAACGCACACCACTACAACGCATGCCATTACAACGCAGTCATTATAACGCATACCATTAAAACGCATAGCATTAGAACACATAGTACCCTTACACTATCCAAAACTTACCCTACTGTTGCACCCCCTGGAGTTAGAATAGCAATTTTTACCCCTACACTATCCAACACTTACCTTACATGCAATGTATTGTAATGCGTTGTAATGGTATGCGTTGTAAATGTAGTATGCGTTGTAGTGGAATGCGTTGTAAAGGTAGTTTCAAAGAATTCGTTGTAATGGCATGCGTTGTAATGGTGTGCGTTGTAATGGATGTTGCGGTGTAAAAAATGCGTTGTAAAGGTAGCCGTTGTAAAAGTATGCGTTGTAACGTCATACATCCGAAGGATGGTCCCACGTCGATTTCTAGCAGAGTAAGTCTGTCTTTAATTTCCTGTGAGGAGGAACAGAGAAGTGCTACCAGCAGTGTGCCTCGTAGGTCCTGTTTATACTTCTAGTGTAGAATAGTGGGCCTTAAGACCTGTTTACATTTTGGGCCTGGAGAAGTGAGACTGGTTAGTCCTACTTCTATTGAAACAAATGGTTGCATTTTTCTGTTATACATATGGAACGGTGTCACAGTTCACTGGGTGCAAGGTGCCTGCTGTTTGTAAATACAACACTTTGAAATGGGAGGAGCTTTGACCCGTTGTGCGCTTCTGTCGGCCAACGGCCGTCGCGAGTACCAGCTCCGTAGTGCTGTGCACGTCCGTTGGCTGACGCGGCCCAGCCCGCGCAATGGAACGCCCGCACCGTGGCGTATTTTGCGCCACGGTTAACGGGTTAAATGATGAGTTTTCTGTAGGGACGAGCATGGCCAAAGATGTGTGTCGGTGGGGCCCTGCTGCAGCATCAGCACGTGCCTCCGATTGCCACCGGTGGTAGCCCTAGTCACAGGCTCTCCACAGCAAAGGACTGGACCAGGTGACCGAGAGGGCAGGAGATCCAGGCCCAGCGGTCAGCTGAGCTGACACCTCTGCGATGAAGGGTGCCAGAGAATGTTGTTGCACAAGCAGAAAAGCGGGCCATCGGTAGAGTAAGCAACTGAAGCGGAGAGCAAAACGGGCAAAAAATCCAGCCATGGGTATCGTGCTCAACGGCAGCCGCTAGAAGTCATGAGCGCTAACCAGCAATGGGCTAGAAGATATTAGCACTTTTACCATTTCTAGGAGTCGGAATCTGCTTGAGGAAGGAGGATGCAGTAGTGACATAACATGTGCATTATTATTAATAATCCACTAACACCCCCAAATAAAGGGTAGGGGAACAAGAGGAAAGAGGGGTACTGCAGGCTGCTCGCCCCCATCTTAACCTTACAGCAAGAAGACAATTGCGACAAAGCCTAAGGCATCCCGAAAGGATATTCTCCTAGTTTAGGGAGGCCGAGAAGCTTGTGTACATGTATGTAAGAGAACCCAGGATTTACAAAACAATTTGAGGCAAGCCCTCACCCACCTACATAGGTGGCATGCTTCATAATGGGACTGTGTCATTCACTAGAAATTATTATGGTGAAAAATGTCCTCCCTGATTACAGGGAATACTTGGAGTAGGGGTAGTGCGGGACCTGAAGTGGCAGTTTAAATATCCCAGAGCCACTTAAAAAAAATGATGTTATATTGCTGGAGGGTCCAAGAGATGGTTAAAATTAGAGTGAGGATGCTTCAGAGTGTTATTCCTCCAACATCATGTGGGTTAGCATGTTTCAGTCACTATGCAGCCTCAAAAGGGGTCCCGGCCTTCATCAGGACCAGGATCTCTAATGTATCAATTACATTTTTTTAAAGTAAGTGCAGAATATACTCGCGCCTTAGCATTGAATCCTTGATATGAAATGTCCTACAAAATGTAGAGGTAAAGTTAACAAGTACTCGAGACAAAACGTAAAATCCCACAATGTGAAATGCTAAAAGTCACATCACTATATGCTTGTGTGTAGGGCCCCTACAAAACACAAGTGGCAAAATACACTGCAAAGGCCGGGTCAGAAGTAATTTCTAATTGAGTTAATGTCATAGCAACCTGCTAGTGGCTGCTATCAGGAAGTACTGATGTGAAGCCGCGGATGTCATCGTTAAGTCCGTCAATGTGTGTTTCTAATCTGTGCATCCATCTGTGTTCCTCATTCAGCAGTATCTGTTGGCTGATACTCTGGGGGCGCCACCTCACTTTCTCTACGAGGACCCACTTCATGTTGTCCTCTGGGTGTTCTCTTCCCAAGAAGTGATTGGCCAGTTTAGCGCAGTGCCTTCTGCGCCATCTCTTGCCGCGATGCTCACTTACTTAAATGTGTACTTTCCTTAAGGTCATCCCTGTGTACCTTGAACCACAGGGGTACGTGATGCTATAAATTATGTTTTTGCACTTACATTGTTTATGCGTTTGCTCTCCCATAGTTTTCCGGTGACACCATCAACCGCCTGGTAGTACTAGTGTACGGTCAGACAAGCATCTCTCGCAGGGGCGGTGGCAATCACTGGCGAAAGGCCCGTACAATAGTGGTCTCTGCTGAGAAGCATCTTTTCTGTGTGATATGAACCAGCAAGTCCCTGATGTAGTGAAAACTGCATTGTATTTTTAGGGGTGCATTATAATCACACATGTAGAGCGCACCTGCATATAATCCCTTGTCGTGAAGTGTTAGAATCTTGAAATGTAATAACATGAAACGTGATGTGTATAGGCCATTGAATAGTTACTCGAAGAATTAACGTAGAAAGTCAATGTAACTAGCAGAAAACATTAACGTAAAGAACTCGTGTTGTGCAACTGACAATCATCCATTTATTAAATGTATTTATTAATGTGCCAGATTACCTGTATGTAGGAATATTAACTGAACGTGTCTTATTTCTTAAGCAAATCCGTTAAGTTCATGGGCCATTTTTCTTATGTTAGCTGAATTTGGAGGCCTGTAATGAAATTTGACTGGAAGCTCTCGCTTTAGAATTACCAGTTTGAATTTCATGTGTACTGTGGATTTTGTTTTTTCTCACGTTTGTGTTGCAGGTGGAAGAAGTGCCCTTGTTAGCTAGAATAATGTCTTTTTTTTATTAGTCAGGCAAGGAGAGAATCTAAGCTCAAGCTGATAAGGAAAATTGCTGTGTTTCCACATCGGAGAAGGCCTCGGAATCAAGGTCAACATATTGCAGTTCGGGAACGCTGCTATCCCGTGGAAAACTACCTTTGAGATCGTGTTCAGAGAGTATAGCATGACCCGCAAGGACTCTTGGGAACGGATGGCATAGCCTGCAAGGACTCTTGGGAAAAATACCTGTAATATTGTGATGTTAGAGTAGGGAAAGCTCCAACTACTTCTCTGTCTTTGGAGAGTGAGTACTTAGAACGAGCTCTGTCTCGATAGCTTCATTCGACCAATCAATGGTGGAGAAGCTTCTTAGGAAGACTCCACAAATTTGCTGGCACCTTTTATTCCTTTCCATTAAGATACTTAAGTATGGATGTCATGTTAGTGTTGTTGTAGGTATAGATTGATGCTTTATTTTCATCAACCCTCGATCCAGGGAAGTTTGGAATCATGCATTCTGATCCTCTGCATCCTATTTCTTGAGTCAATTGTCTTGTGCATGTTGCATCGTCTCAACTTTGTTCACAGATTTCGCTTAATGCTGATTCCGATGTGTTTCTACACTCTCATCTTGAGGCGTCTTTGTGTTCAGTTATTTTGGCTTTCTAATAAATTAACTAAGCATACGTAGTTGTGTGTGGCTACTTTTTGTCCAGAGAATTTCCTGTTGAGTTGATTGGCATTAATAACGACTGTCTACCTTCTAAACTTTCATGCTGCTAAAAATAACCATCGGATTGTGATTCTAGAACAGGTCTGGAACGTATGCGCCCGGCCCTTTCATCCCTAATATCGGTTCCACGTTTGAAGGAGAACGGGGGGGGCTCCCGCTGGCTACCATTACTGTTTAGCATCCTCCAACACTTCTCGACTCAATTGGAGGTGGACGAAAATGTGGTTCTGCAAGTGATTCTGTCAGATCTGGGCTTTGAGTGGAGGAGTGTGGCTCACTGATTAGAGCGGCAGACCCTGATGCAGAGGTCTGGCCCGGGACCAGGGTTCAATTCCCGACGCGGCAGGGTACTGAGCCCAAAATGTCCACGGACTCGATAATTCTCGCCTCGGTGCCTATTCTAATCATGGGGTCCTACGCTGCAACTCTGGGCAATAGTTGCTTAATCTCCACTACAGCGGCCCACCCGCGGCGGGATGCCTGGCTTTCACCCTGGGGATACCCAGTAGGGGTGATCTCACAGGGAAAACGCCAGGACGGGTTCCCAAAGCAAGCGCCTTGATGCCTTCGGGTGATACGTGCGCTATATAAATTGCAATACATTTACAGGTCCACGCCCTCCCTCCCTGTTGTTACTCCAGGCCCTTTTGTTAATTCTCTTTTTGAACCTGTTTGGGTGTTGGCGAGCTGCCAGCTTCCTCGATAGTTCGGATGCCTCTTCATTACATATTTATATCTGAACAATAGCGCCTGGTGCGTGCAAAAGCTGTCAGAAAGTGAGTTTTTCGCTCAGGGCACCAGGGTGGTACCCATAGTAACGGAGAAGTCCTTTTTTGTCTGTCGATTTGTGATGAACCTTGGTTTCAAATTTCTCAAGAGACTTGCTGCACTTGTTTGCTGTGTCGTGTGCACTGTATTTTCCACATGCGTTTTGCAGTGGTGCTATCCACATGCAGTCGCTTCATGTGATGTTAACTTTTGTCTCATGTATATGTTCCATTTCCATCTACACTTTGAGGGTCCTTTCATATCAAGGGTGCGACGTCAAGAAGAGAGTATAGGCTGCACTTTTCACACGGATGTCAACAAATAATTGTGACTACAGCATGCGGTATGTGTGATCATTGACAGATGCAGGGACCCTTGTCCGGATGAAGGCCCGGCCCCCTTTAGAGCTGCACAATTTATTCATTTTTTTATTTTATATTATTTTGATGGTTTTGTGTACTGGGAACAAGACCCTTGTGGGTATCAGAGCGCTTTACAGGGCAAATATAGGTGGATGACATATACATATAAATACACAGAATTATGTGAATACAGTACTGGTAACTATTAGAGATTAGCACATATCTACAAGAGTGTATAAGAAAAACTTCAAGTGAATTTGGACATGAGCATCGATTTCAATTCTTTTTTTTAAAAAGCAGCGGACGGATTAAGTCTCGTTTCTGGGGGTAAGGCGTTCCAAATCCTGGGAGCCATTCCTGAGAAGGTACGATTGTATGTTTTCTTCTTGGAGAAACGGTGTGGTTTGAGTAGAAGATTATCAGAACTCCTGGTAGATCTGTTACCACCCGATAGCACTAGTTTCTCCACTAGGTACCTCGGTGTTTTGTGATGCAATGCCTTATGTGTCATACAGGCGATTTTTAAATGACTGAAACATGTTGACCCACACTATGCTGGAGGAAAAAAACTCTTCACTGCATTTTTAACAAGCTCTTGGACTGTCCAGTAATAAAACATCATCTTTTGGAAGAGGCTCTGGGATTTTTAGACTGCACTACCCCTACTCAAAGTATTCCCCGTAATCAGGGGACATTCGTCACCAGAGTCCTTACTAGGGGTGGGCGGAATTTGCATAATCGCGTTACGCAAATCTCCACAAAACAGTAAAAAATCTCTGCGAACACGCAGAAATTCCGCGAAAATGCAGAATTGCTTGTTCGCAATGCTTTTTTCCTGTTCGCAATTGCTGTTTGCGTGCTCGGAGAGAAATATCTCACAAACACGCATTTGTAGAACACAAACAAGCAAAAAAATTTGCGAAGTTGCGTAACGCAGATTTTTTAGTAATTTTGCGTTCTCCGCGGAACGCAAAATTACCCAAATTCCGTGAATTCCGCAAGCGGAACGGAATTTACCGCCAAGGCCTAGTCCTTACCAGCAGATGAGGCAACCCCATGATGACGCATGCCACCTAGGTTGGTGGGTGAGGGCTCACCTTACTTCCTTTTGTAAATGTTGGGTCCTCTTGCGTACATGCACACCAGCTCTTAGGTCTCCCGCTATATTAGGAGAATATCCTCCCTGGATTAGTAGGGGTTTGTGCTGATTGTCAGTATGTTTTGTAGTCTGCCTACTCAAGATGGCTGATGTATCTGTGGGGTTCTAGAATTAACATTCATTGCTGTTTAAGTGATCCTCTATTGTACCTTGACAGGAACCCTTTTTGATATTTATAGGTGGCGAGGCCAGGTCGCCCTGATTTTACTAGATGAACCCTGACCTCGGCCCACTGGGATTGGCTCATTTCAGAGGGAGGGGTGTGGTCTGGAGGCGGGGCCTGTTACCACCTGCCTATCCCTCTCCCAGTGAACATCAACTCTGCAAGTGTATTTCCATGTTTATTTACTAGAGAACATGAAAAAAGTTTTGTTTTATTGAATAAATAAAGATATCAGTGGATTATGCAAATCAGAGCAGATGTTTTGTGAGAGCTTGTTTAATGTTTCGTGCTGGGAGGGACTCTGCAAATTTAGAACAGATGCTCTGAGAGAGCTCTGTCTGTGTTTCAGTACATACACCTTTCAATGTACCTGTCAGTGTGCTGTGTTGTGGCATCACCAGGGGTTGGATTGGTGTCACAGTGTCAGTGTGTTGTGTTGTGGCATCACCAGTGGTTGGATTGGTGTCACAGTGTCAGTGTGTTGTGTTGTGGCAGTGCCAGGGGTTGGATTGGTGTCACAGTGTCAGTGTGTTGTGTTGTGGCAGTGCCAGGGGTTGGATTGGTGTCACAGTGTCAGTGTGTTGTGTTGTGGCAGTGCCAGGGGTTGGATTGGTGTGACAGTGTCAGTGTGTTGTGTTGTGGCATCACCAGGGGTTGGATTGGTGTCACAGTGTCAGTGTGTTGTGTTGTTGCATCACCAGGGGTTGGATTGGTGTCACAGTGTCAGTGTGTTGTGTTGTGGCATCACCAGGGGTTGGATTGGTGTCACAGTGTCAGTGTGTTGTGTTGTGGCAGTGCCAGGGGTTGAATTGGTGTGACAGTGTCAGTGTGTTGTGTTGTGGCAGTGCCAGGGGTTGGATTGGTGTCACAGTGTCAGTGTGTTGTGTTGTGGCAGTGCCAGGGGTTGGATTGGTGTGACAGTGTCGGTGTGTTGTGTTGTGGCATCACCAGGGGTTTGATTGGTGTGACAGTGTCAGTGTGTTGTGTTGTGGCATCACCAGGGGTTGGATTGGTGTGACAGTGTCAGTGTGTTGTGTTGTGGCATCACCAGGGGTTGGATTGGTGTCACAGTGTCAGTGTGTTGTGTTGTGGCAGTGCCAGGGGTTGAATTGGTGTGACAGTGTCAGTGTGTTGTGTTGTGGCAGTGCCAGGGGTTGGATTGGTGTCACAGTGTCAGTGTGTTGTGTTGTGGCAGTGCCAGGGGTTGGATTGGTGTGACAGTGTCGGTGTGTTGTGTTGTGGCATCACCAGGGGTTTGATTGGTGTGACAGTGTCAGTGTGTTGTGTTGTGGCATCACCAGGGGTTTGATTGGTGTCACAGTGTCAGTGTGGTGTGTTGTGGCAGTGCCAGGGGTTGGATTGGTGTCACAGTGTCAGTGTGGTGTGTTGTGGCATCACCAGGGGTTGGATTGGTGTCACAGTGTCAGTGTGGTGTGTTGTGGCAGTGCCAGGGGTTGGATTGGTGTCACAGTGTCAGTGTGTTGTGTTGTGGCAGTGCCAGGGGTTGGATTGGTGTGACAGTGTCGGTGTGTTGTGTTGTGGCATCACCAGGGGTTTGATTGGTGTGACAGTGTCAGTGTGTTGTGTTGTGGCATCACCAGGGGTTTGATTGGTGTCACAGTGTCAGTGTGGTGTGTTGTGGCAGTGCCAGGGGTTGGATTGGTGTGACAGTGTCAGTGTGTTGTGTTGTGGCATCACCAGGGGTTTGATTGGTGTCACAGTGTCAGTGTGGTGTGTTGCGGCAGTGCCAGGGGTTGGATTGGTGTCACAGTGTCAGTGTGGTGTGTTGTGGCATCACCAGGGGTTGGATTAGTGTGATAGTGTCAGTGTGGTGTGTTGTGGCAGTGCCAGGGGTTGGATTGGTGTGACAGTGTCAGTGTGTTGTGTTGTGGCATCACCAGGGGTTTGATTGGTGTCACAGTGTCAGTGTGGTGTGTTGTGGCAGTGCCAGGGGTTGGATTGGTGTGACAGTGTCAGTGTGTTGTGTTGTGGCAGTGCCAGGGGTTGGATTGGTGTGACAGTGTCAGTGTGTTGTGTTGTGGCATCACCAGGGGTTGGATTGGTGTCACAGTGTCAGTGTGTTGTGTTGTGGCATCACCAGTGGTTGGATTGGTGTCACAGTGTCAGTGTGTTGTGTTGTGGCAGTGCCAGGGGTTGGATTGGTGTCACAGTGTCAGTGTGTTGTGTTGTGGCAGTGCCAGGGGTTGGATTGGTGTGACAGTGTCAGTGTGTTGTGTTGTGGCATCACCAGGGGTTGGATTGGTGTCACAGTGTCAGTGTGTTGTGTTGTTGCATCACCAGGGGTTGGATTGGTGTCACAGTGTCAGTGTGTTGTGTTGTGGCATCACCAGGGGTTGGATTGGTGTCACAGTGTCAGTGTGTTGTGTTGTGGCAGTGCCAGGGGTTGAATTGGTGTGACAGTGTCAGTGTGTTGTGTTGTGGCAGTGCCAGGGGTTGGATTGGTGTCACAGTGTCAGTGTGTTGTGTTGTGGCAGTGCCAGGGGTTGGATTGGTGTGACAGTGTCGGTGTGTTGTGTTGTGGCATCACCAGGGGTTTGATTGGTGTGACAGTGTCAGTGTGTTGTGTTGTGGCATCACCAGGGGTTGGATTGGTGTGACAGTGTCAGTGTGTTGTGTTGTGGCATCACCAGGGGTTGGATTGGTGTCACAGTGTCAGTGTGTTGTGTTGTGGCAGTGCCAGGGGTTGAATTGGTGTGACAGTGTCAGTGTGTTGTGTTGTGGCAGTGCCAGGGGTTGGATTGGTGTCACAGTGTCAGTGTGTTGTGTTGTGGCAGTGCCAGGGGTTGGATTGGTGTGACAGTGTCGGTGTGTTGTGTTGTGGCATCACCAGGGGTTTGATTGGTGTGACAGTGTCAGTGTGTTGTGTTGTGGCATCACCAGGGGTTTGATTGGTGTCACAGTGTCAGTGTGGTGTGTTGTGGCAGTGCCAGGGGTTGGATTGGTGTCACAGTGTCAGTGTGTTGTGTTGTGGCAGTGCCCGGGGTTGGATTGGTGTCACAGTGTCAGTGTGTTGTGTTATGGCAGTGCCAGGGGCTGGATTGGTGTGACAATGTCAGCGTGTTGTATTGTGGCATCACCGGGGGTTGGATTTGTGTCACATGATCAGCGTGTTGTGTTATGGCAGTGCCAGGGGTTAGATTGGTCACAGTGTCAGTGTGTTGTGTTGTGGCATCACCAGGGGTTGGATTGGTGTGCCAGTGTCAGTGTGTTGTGTTGTGGCAGTGCCAGGGGTTGGATTGGTGTGCCAGTGTCAGTGTTTTGTGTTGTGGCAGTGCCAGGGGTTGGATTGGTGTCACAGTGTCAGTGTGTTGTGTTGTGGCAGTGCCAGGGGTTGGATTGGTGTCACAGTGTCAGTGTTTTGTGTTGTGGCAGTGCCAGGGGTTGGATTGGTGTCACAGTGTCAGTGTGTTGTGTTGTGGCAGTGCCAGGGGTTGGATTGGTGTGACAATGTCAGCGTGTTGTATTGTGGCATCACCGGGGGTTGGATTTGTGTCACATGATCAGCGTGTTGTGTTATGGCAGTGCCAGGGGTTAGATTGGTCACAGTGTCAGTGTGTTGTGTTGTGGCATCACCAGGGGTTGGATTGGTGTGCCAGTGTCAGTGTGTTGTGTTGTGGCAGTGCCAGGGGTTGGATTGGTGTGACAGTGTCAGTGTGTTGTGTTGTGGCAGTGCCAGGGGTTGGATTGGTGTGACAGTGTCAGTGTGTTGTGTTGTGGCAGTGCTAGGGTTGCAGTGCCAGGCAGCCTCAGTGATGCTGAGTTGAAGGACACTTTTCCAGTTGGCTTCAGGGCTGCATGAACCTTGGACGTGGCTTATTAGTTTTTAATTAACAGGAGACAGCAGAGCCCAGAGGTGCAAAGTGCAACATCCCCAGTGACCATGGACCTTTGACCCCCATCGGCTAATTATTAATTGAATCAGCTCCAGGGGAGGGAAGTCTTCTGGGAAGTGCAGGTTGTGCCTTCCCCCAGCAGGCAGAACAGCTGGTGGACTGGGCTCTCTGAGAAGGTCTGAGGCCTGATGGACAGTTGTGTTCTCACAGAACAGCCTTAAACAATTGAAGGAAGTTCTACATCTGGACGTGCCTCCACCTGCAGAATGTGTATAAAGTGTAGTAGCAGTGTTTGATTTGTAAACAACATACGTGCCAGACCCTCGCCAGGAGGCCTCTGCAGATTGCAACACTTATTGCCCCCAGGTACACAACTACTAACCGTCACATCCTTACAAGTGTGATAATTCACACTATTCCAGTCCCCCAAAGCTGTAAGAATAGCTTGGGAGTCAGGTATTAGTCATTTTTAATGTATATTGAGTTAATGAACAACTGTGGTGCTGCTCATCTCTAAATTACTCGAACTGCGCCACCAAGTGCCGGTGTCAACAATGAAATGCTGGTGCCGAGCACCAGAAAGCACTGGCACAAATTAAGCACTGTGCAGGGGCGGCTCCGGAGCGTCACCCCACTGCTTTTAAGCAGTGAGAAACATAAAATGACATTAACTACTTTCTTCTTTGTGATTAAGCGCGTTTGGCGACTGCACCCCCGAAGGCATTGGAGCGCTTTACATTAGCGCCAGTTCCTTCAAACAAGGACACACTCATTTCTGTTGGGACGGGGAGATTAAGAACCATATTATCAAGAAAGGGCAGGAAACTGCCGCTAAAGTGGCGATAATGGGCTTGATAATACGCCCTTGTGAATTCCCATAGCAGCCCAGGTTCTGGTGTTAACCTGGGCTTCTATGGGAATTCACAAGGGCCTATTATCAAGCCCATTATCGCCGCCTTAGCGGCAGTTTCCTGCCGATAAATCGGCGATAATGTATCGCCCTTTCTTGATAATATGGCCCTAAGTGATTTGCCCAGTATCAAGGATGTTAAGCTGATGCTGAAACTCAAACACTGTTTCCCAGCTCCATAGTCGGCAGCTCTGGCCCTTATGCCACAGCCTGTATAAAGAGGACTCCACATCTTCTTCCTAGGCATGACCTCAGTCCACAGTTTGTGATTATGGTCAAAACATTTAATCTCCCCGTGGCAGCCTTATTTCTTGTTGGTTGCCCGTCTACCTTCCCCCCCCCCCGTCGCTCCTTCCCCCACTGAACTTCTTCTTTTTCTTTTATCTGCTTTCTTTTCCTCCTCTCCTTTTCCCCTTCCTTCCTTTCTCTTCCTCCCTTCTCCCTTTTTTGCTGTTTTTTTTTCTGTTCCTTCCTTCCTTTCTTTAGGCGTGCTTAGCTTTTAAAGACTCTATAGCTAAGCTAACCCTTTTGCGACAAGGCTGTATGCTCAGCGGAGGATGCTGGGGGTACGTGAACCGCGGCGCTTACATTGTGCACCCTTTGGTAATGCTGAGGCTGGAGTGTACCTCGGGAAGGCTTTCGATGATCAGAAGTAACTCTCACTATAGTAAAGCTTGGAGACCTGCAAAAAATACTGTGGGGCAGATTACCAAGGGTGGCGATAGGCAATTATCGCTGGTTTAACGGACGTTTTCGGCCGCTAAGCGGCGATAATTCTATTGCTCTATTAGCAAGCTGTCGCTAACTGATGTTAGCGACAGCTTTTATGCGATAGCGAGCGGTTTGGGGCCCGCTTTGCATGTCAGCGATATTTATCGCTAATGACATGCAAAGTGGGCGTACCCAACCCGTTAGCGACTGAAAGCAGTCGCTAACGTCGCTATCGCCTATTAGCAAGGCAGGCGTAGTGATGGAAATATTCCCACTATCGCCAAAAACCAACGCCTGCTCTGACCAGTTCTTAGCCATGTTTTCAAATGGGAGGTGGATAACATGGCTAAGAGCATTTTGTCGCTAATGCGTGAATATCGTTGTATTCTCAGCGATATTCACGCATTTCGCCGCTATCGCTGGATATTTTAGCACAATGGAGAAAAACGTTGCTAATAGCATGTTTTCTCCGCTAACATATCTAGCGATAATCAGCGATAAAAAAATCGCCGCTAAGCTAAGCCTATTTAGCGATAAATATCGCTACTTGTTGGTAATATGCCCCTTTATTTCATAGATGCAGTCAGTGTTTTTTGTTTTTTGGCTGAAGTATATATGTTTTAGTCAAGGTTCAAAATGCCAGCCAGACGTACCGCTTTGGCAATATTGTCCTTTCAAAGAACACCTTTTGTTTAACAAAAGAGGGGGCGCTGCGGCATCTACAAACCTGCTCTTGGGCTGCACCAATGTGGCCTAGATCATCTTGGGTTAAACTTCATTTTAATGCAGGACTCTTACAAGAAGATTCTCTTGTCTTGTTTAAAACGTTTAAAGCTTTTGGAGTTGGTGATTAATGCAATCTATTAATGTAAGTGTGCTTTCAGGATGGCACAGTGTACTTCCGGGTGAGCGGACTAGGGGTATGCTACCTTGCACTGGATGTGATTTTAATGGACTTGTACATTAAAGATGTACAGGGGGCGCACTCGATGCTGAGGGGGGCTACCCAACTTTGGCAAGACACTTGAGGGGATCCCGACTGATACCCAAGCGAGGCACGTGACCCACTGCGGGGGACAGTGGGGAGCATTAAATGCCCCCTCCGTGTTCCACCCGCCGGGTTTTACTCAAAGCTGGGGTCTGGTGGGCTCAGAGCCGGGGTCTGGTGGACTCAAAGCTGGGGTCTGGTGGACTCAAAGCTGGGGTCTGGTGGACTCAAAGCCGGGGTCTGGTGGACTCAAAGCCGGGGTCTGGTGGGCTCAGAGCCGGGGTCTGGTGGGCTCAGAGCCGGGGTCTGGTGGACATAAAGCCGGGGTCTGGTGGACTCAAAGCCGGGGTCTGGTGGGCTCAGAGCCGGGGTCTGGTGGACATAAAGCCGGGGTCTGGTGGACTCAAAGCCGGGGTCTGGTGGGCTCAAAGCCGGGGTCTGGTGGGTTCAAAGCCGGGGTCTGGTGGGTTCAAAGCCGGGGTCTGGTAGACTCAAAGCCGGGGTCTGGTGGGCTCAAAGCCGGGGTCTGGTGGGTTCAAAGCCGGGGTCTGGTGGACTCAAAGCTGGGGTCTGGTGGACTCAAAGCCGGGGTCTGGTGGACTCAAAGCCGGGGTCTGGTGGGCTCAGAGCCGGGGTCTGGTGGGCTCAGAGCCGGGGTCTGGTGGACATAAAGCCGGGGTCTGGTGGACTCAAAGCCGGGGTCTGGTGGGCTCAGAGCCGGGGTCTGGTGGACATAAAGCCGGGGTCTGGTGGACTCAAAGCCGGGGTCTGGTGGGCTCAGAGCCGGGGTCTGGTGGACTCAAAGCCGGGGTCTGGTGGACTCAAAGCCGGGGTCTGGTGGACTCAAAGCCGGGGTCTGGTGGGCTCAAAGCCGGGGTCTGGTGGGCTCAAAGCCGGGGTCTGGTGGACATAAAGCCGGGGTCTGGTGGGCTCAGAGCCGGGGTCTGGTGGACTCAAAGCCGGGGTCTGGTGGGCTCAGAGCCGGGGTCTGGTGGACATAAAGCCGGGGTCTGGTGGACATAAAGCCGGGGTCTGGTAGACATAAAGCCGGGGTCTGGTGGGCTCAGAGCCGGGGTCTGGTGGACTCAAAGCCGGGGTCTGGTGGACTCAAAGCCGGGGTCCGGTGGACTCAAAGCCGGGGTCCGGTGGACTCAAAGCCGGGGTCTGGTGGACTCAAAGCCGGGGTCTGGTGGGCTCAGAGCCGGGGTCTGGTGGACTCAAAGCCGGGGTCTGGTGGGCTCAGAGCCGGGGTCTGGTGGACTCAAAGCCGGGGTCTGGTGGACTCAAAGCCGGGGTCTGGTGGGCTCAAAGCCGGGGTCTGGTGGGCTCAAAGCCAGGGTCTGGTGGACTCAAAGCCGGGGTCTGGTGGACTGAAAGCCGGGGTCTGGTGGGTTCAAAGCCGGGGTCTGGTGGGTTCAAAGCCGGGGTCTGGTGGACTCAAAGCCGGGGTCTGGTGGACTCAAAGCCGGGGTCTGGTAGGTTCAAAGCCGGGGTCTGGTGGGTTCAAAGCCGGGGTCTGGTGGGTTCAAAGCCGGGGTCTGGTGGGCTCAAAGCCGGGGTCTGGTGGGCTCAGAGCCGGGGTCTGGTGGACTCAAAGCCGGGGTCTGGTGGACTCAAAGCCGGGGACTGGTGGACTCAAAGCCGGGGTCTGGTGGGCTCAAAGCCGGGGTCTGGTGGACTCAAAGCCGGGGTCTGGTGGACTCAAAGCCGGGGTCTGGTGGGCTCAGAGCCGGGGTCTGGTGGACTCAAAGCCAGGGTCTGGTGGGCTCAGAGCCGGGGTCTGGTGGGCTCAGAGCCGGGGTCTGGTGGACTCAAAGCCGGGGTCCGGTGGACTCAAAGCCGGGGTCCGGTGGACTCAAAGCCGGGGTCTGGTGGACTCAAAGCCGGGGTCTGGTGGGCTCAGAGCCGGGGTCTGGTGGACTCAAAGCCGGGGTCTGGTGGGCTCAGAGCCGGGGTCTGGTGGACTCAAAGCCGGGGTCTGGTGGACTCAAAGCCGGGGTCTGGTGGGCTCAAAGCCGGGGTCTGGTGGGCTCAAAGCCGGGGTCTGGTGGACTCAAAGCCGGGGTCTGGTGGACTGAAAGCCGGGGTCTGGTGGGTTCAAAGCCGGGGTCTGGTGGGTTCAAAGCCGGGGTCTGGTGGACTCAAAGCCGGGGTCTGGTGGACTCAAAGCCGGGGTCTGGTAGGTTCAAAGCCGGGGTCTGGTGGGTTCAAAGCCGGGGTCTGGTGGGTTCAAAGCCGGGGTCTGGTGGGCTCAAAGCCGGGGTCTGGTGGGCTCAGAGCCGGGGTCTGGTGGACTCAAAGCCGGGGTCTGGTGGACTCAAAGCCGGGGACTGGTGGACTCAAAGCCGGGGTCTGGTGGGCTCAAAGCCGGGGTCTGGTGGACTCAAAGCCGGGGTCTGGTGGACTCAAAGCCGGGGTCTGGTGGGCTCAGAGCCGGGGTCTGGTGGGCTCAAAGCCGGGGTCTGGTGGGCTCAAAGCCGGGGTCTGGTGGACTCAAAGCCGGGGTCTGGTGGGCTCAGAGCCGGGGTCTGGTGGACTCAAAGCCGGGGTCTGGTGGGTTCAAAGCCAGGGTCTGGTGGACTTAAAGCCGTCGTCTGGTGGGCTCAGAGCCGGGGTCTGGTGGACTCAAAGCCAGGGTCTGGGGGACTCAAAGACGGGGTCTGGTGGACTCAAAGCCGGGGTCTGGTGGGCTCAAAGCCGGGGTCTGGTGGGTTCAAAGCTGGGGTCTGGTGGGCTCAAAGCCGGGGTCTGATGGGCTCAGAGCCGGGGTCTGGTGGACTCAAAGCCGGGGTCTGGTGGACTCAAAGCCGGGGTCTGGTGGGCTCAAAGCTGGGGTCTGGTGGGCTCAAAGCCGGGGTCTGGTGGGTTCAAAGCCGGGGTCTGGTGGATTCAAAGCCGGGGTCGGGTGGGCTCAAAGCTGGGGTCTGGTGGGTTCAAAGCCGGGGTCTGGTGGACTCAAAGCCGGGGTCTGGTGGGCTCAAAGCTGGGGTCTGGTGGGTTCAAAGCCGGGGTCTGGTGGACTCAAAGCCGGGGTCTGGTGGACTAAAAGCCGGGGACTGGTGGACTCAAAGCCGGGGTCTGGTGGGCTCAGAGCCGGGGTCTGGTGGACATAAAGCCGGGGTCTGGTGGGCTCAGAGCCGGGGTCTGGTGGACTCAAAGCCGGGGTCTGGTGGACTCAAAGCCGGGGTCTGGTGGATTCAAAGCCGGGGTCTGGTGGACTCAAAGCCGGGGTCTGGTGGACTCAAAGCCAGGGTCTGGTGGACTCAAAGCAAGGGTCTGGTGGACTCAAAGCCGGGGTCTGGTGGACTCAAAGCCGGGGTCTGGTGGACTCAAAGCCGGGGTCTGGTGGACTCAAAGCCTGGGTCTGGTGGGCTCAAAGCCGGGGTCTGGTGGGCTCAAAGCCGGGGTCTGGTGGGCTCAAAGCCGGGGTCTGGTGGACTCAAAGCTGGGGTCTGGTGGGCTCAAAGCCGGGGTCTGGTGGACTCAAAGCCGGGGTCTGGTGGACTCAAAGCCGGGGTCTGGTGGATTCGAAGCCGGGGTCTGGTGGGCTCAAAGCCGGGGTCTGGTGGACTCAAAGCCGGGGTCTGGTGGACTCAAAGCCAGGGTCTGGTGGGCTCAGAGCCGGGGTCTGGTGGGCTCAGAGCCGGGGTCTGGTGGGCTCAAAGCCGGGGTCTGGTGGGCTCAAAGCCGGGGTCTGGTGGACTCAAAGCCGGGGTTCTGTGGACTCAAAGCCGGGGTCCGGTGGGCTCAAAGCTGGGGTCTGGTGGGCTCAAAGCCGGGGTCTGGTGGATTCGAAGCCGGCGTCTGGTGGGCTCAAACCCGGGGTCTGGTGGACTCAAAGCGGGGGTCTGGTGGGCTCAGAGCCGGGGTCTGGTGGACTCAAAGCCGGGGTCTGGTGGACTCAAAGCCGGGGTCTGGTGGGCTCAAAGCCGGGGTCTGGTGGGCTCAAAGCCGGGGTCTGGTGGGCTCAAAGCCGGGGTCTGGTGGGCTCAGAGCCGGGGTCTGGTGGACTCAAAGCCAGGGTCTGGTGGACTCAAAGCCGGGGTCTGGAGGACTCAAAGCCGGGGTCTGGTGGGCTCAAAGCCGGGGTCTGGTGGGCTCAAAGCCGGGGTCTGGTGGACTCAAAGCCGGGGTCTGGTGGACTCAAAGCCAGGGTCTGGTGGGCTCAGAGCCGGGGTCTGGTGGACTCAAAGCCGGGGTCTGGTGGATTCGAAGCCGGGGTCTGGTGGGCTCAAAGCCGGGGTCTGGTGGACTCAAAGCCGGGGTCTGGTGGACTAAAAGCCAGGGTCTGGTGGGCTCAGATCCGGGGTCTGGTGGGCTCAAAGCCGGGGTCTGGTGGGCTCAAAGCCGGGGTCTGGTGGGCTCAAAGCCAGGGTCTGGTGGACTCAAAGCCGGGGTCCGGTGGACTCAAAGCCGGGGTCCGGTGGACTCAAAGCCGGGGTCTGGTGGGCTCAGAGCCGGGGTCTGGTGGACTCAAAGCCGGGGTCTGGTGGGCTCAGAGCCGGGGTCTGGTGGACTCAAAGCCGGGGTCTGGTGGACTCAAAGCCGGGGTCCGGTGGACTCAAAGCCGGGGTCTGGTGGGCTCAAAGCCGGGGTCTGGTGGGCTCAGAGCCGGGGTCTGGTGGACTCAAAGCCGGGGTCTGGTGGACTCAAAGCCGGGGTCTGGTGGACTCAAAGCCGGGGTCTGGTGGGTTCAAAGCCGGGGTCTGGTGGATTCAAAGCCGGGGTCTGGTGGACTCAAAGCCGTGGTCTGGTGGACTCAAAGCCGGGGTCTGGTAGGTTCAAAGCCGGGGTCTGGTGGGTTCAAAGCCGGGGTCTGGTGGGCTCAAAGCCGGGGTCTGGTGGGCTCAAAGCCGGGGTCTGGTGGGCTCAGAGCCGGGGTCTGGTGGACTCAAAGCCGGGGTCTGGTGGACTCAAAGCCGGGGACTGGTGGACTCAAAGCCGGGGTCTGGTGGGCTCAAAGCCGGGGTCTGGTGGACTCAAAGCCGGGGTCTGGTGGACTCAAAGCCGGGGTCTGGTGGACTCAAAGCCGGGGTCTGGTGGGCTCAGAGCCGGGGTCTGGTGGGCTCAAAGCCGGGGTCTGGTGGGCTCAAAGCCGGGGTCTGGTGGACTCAAAGCCGGGGTCTGGTGGGTTCAAAGCCAGGGTCTGGTGGACTCAAAGCTGGGGTCTGGTGGGCTCAGAGCCGGGGTCTGGTGGACTCAAAGCCGGGGTCTGGGGGACTCAAAGCCGGGGTCTGGTGGACTCAAAGACGGGGTCTGGTGGGCTCAAAGCTGGGGTCTGGTTGGCTCAAAGCCGGGGTCTGGTGGGTTCAAAGCCGGAGTCTGGTGGGCTCAAAGCCGGGGTCTGGTGGGCTCAGAGCCGGGGTCTGGTGGACTCAAAGCCGGGGTCTTGTGGACTCAAAGCCGGGGTCTGGTGGGCTCAAAGCTGGGGTCTGGTGGGCTCAAACCGGGGTCTGGTGGGTTCAAAGCTGGGGTCTGGTGGATTCAAAGCCGGGGTCTGGTGGGCTCAAAGCTGGGGTCTGGTGGGTTCAAAGCCGGGGTCTGGTGGACTCAAAGCCGGGGTCTGGTGGGCTCAAAGCCGGGGTCTGGTGGGCTCAAAGCCGGGGTCTGGTGGACTCAAAGCTGGGGTCTGGTGGGCTCAAATCCGGGGTCTGGTGGACTCAAAGCCGGGGTCTGGTGGGCTCAAACCCGGGGTCTGGTGGACTCAAAGCTGGGGTCTGGTGGGCTCAGAGACGGGGTCTGGTGGACTCAAAGCCGGGGTCTGGTGGACTCAAAGCCGGGTTCTGGTGGGCTCAAAGCCGGGGTCTGGTGGGCTCAAAGCCGGGGTCTGGTGGGCTCAAAGCCGGGGTCTGGTGGGCTCAGAGCCGGGGTCTGGTGGACTCAAAGCCGGGGTCTGGTGGACTCAAAGCCGGGGTCTGGTGGACTCAAAGCCGGGGTCTGGTGGGCTCAAAGCCGGGGTCTGGTGGGCTCAGAGCCGGGGTCTGGTGGACTCAAAGCCAGGGTCTGGTGGACTCAAAGCCGGGGTCTGGAGGACTCAAAGCCGGGGTCTGGTGGGCTCAAAGCCGGGGTCTGGTGGGCTCAAAGCCGGGGTCTGGTGGACTCAAAGCCGGGGTCTGGTGGACTCAAAGCCAGGGTCTGGTGGGCTCAGAGCCGGGGTCTGGTGGACTCAAAGCCGGGGTCTGGTGGATTCGAAGCCGGGGTCTGGTGGGCTCAAAGCCGGGGTCTGGTGGACTCAAAGCCGGGGTCTGGTGGACTAAAAGCCAGGGTCTGGTGGGCTCAGATCCGGGGTCTGGTGGGCTCAAAGCCGGGGTCTGGTGGGCTCAAAGCCGGGGTCTGGTGGGCTCAAAGCCAGGGTCTGGTGGACTCAAAGCCGGGGTCCGGTGGACTCAAAGCCGGGGTCCGGTGGACTCAAAGCCGGGGTCTGGTGGACTCAAAGCCGGGGTCTGGTGGGCTCAGAGCCGGGGTCTGGTGGACTCAAAGCCGGGGTCTGGTGGGCTCAGAGCCGGGGTCTGGTGGACTCAAAGCCGGGGTCTGGTGGACTCAAAGCCGGGGTCCGGTGGACTCAAAGCCGGGGTCTGGTGGGCTCAAAGCCGGGGTCTGGTGGGCTCAGAGCCGGGGTCTGGTGGACTCAAAGCCGGAGTCTGGTGGACTCAAAGCCGGGGTCTGGTGGACTCAAAGCCGGGGTCTGGTGGGTTCAAAGCCGGGGTCTGGTGGATTCAAAGCCGGGGTCTGGTGGACTCAAAGCCGTGGTCTGGTGGACTCAAAGCCGGGGTCTGGTAGGTTCAAAGCCGGGGTCTGGTGGGTTCAAAGCCGGGGTCTGGTGGGCTCAAAGCCGGGGTCTGGTGGGCTCAAAGCCGGGGTCTGGTGGGCTCAGAGCCGGGGTCTGGTGGACTCAAAGCCGGGGTCTGGTGGACTCAAAGCCGGGGACTGGTGGACCCAAAGCCGGGGTCTGGTGGGCTCAAAGCCGGGGTCTGGTGGACTCAAAGCTGGGGTCTGGTGGACTCAAAGCCGGGGTCTGGTGGGCTCAGAGCCGGGGTCTGGTGGGCTCAAAGCCGGGGTCTGGTGGGCTCAAAGCCGGGGTCTGGTGGACTCAAAGCCGGGGTCTGGTGGGCTCAGAGCCGGGGTCTGGTGGACTCAAAGCCGGGGTCTGGTGGGTTCAAAGCCAGGGTCTGGTGGACTCAAAGCCGGGGTCTGGTGGGCTCAGAGCCGGGGTCTGGTGGACTCAAAGCCGGGGTCTGGGGGACTCAAAGCCGGGGTCTGGTGGACTCAAAGACGGGGTCTGGTGGGCTCAAAGCTGGGGTCTGGTGGGCTCAAAGCCGGGGTCTGGTGGGTTCAAAGCCGGGGTCTGGTGGGCTCAAAGCCGGGGTCCGGTGGACTCAAAGCCGGGGTCTGGTGGGCTCAAAGCCGGGGTCTGGTGGGCTCAGAGCCGGGGTCTGGTGGACTCAAAGCCGGGGTCTGGTGGACTCAAAGCCGGGGTCTGGTGGACTCAAAGCCGGGGTCTGGTGGGTTCAAAGCCGGGGTCTGGTGGGTTCAAAGCCGGGGTCTGGTGGATTCAAAGCCGGGGTCTGGTGGACTCAAAGCCGTGGTCTGGTGGACTCAAAGCCGGGGTCTGGTAGGTTCAAAGCCGGGGTCTGGTGGGTTCAAAGCCGGGGTCTGGTGGGCTCAAAGCCGGGGTCTGGTGGGCTCAAAGCCGGGGTCTGGTGGGCTCAGAGCCGGGGTCTGGTGGACTCAAAGCCGGGGTCTGGGGGACTCAAAGCCGGGGTCTGGTGGACTCAAAGACGGGGTCTGGTGGGCTCAAAGCTGGGGTCTGGTGGGCTCAAAGCCGGGGTCTGGTGGGTTCAAAGCCGGGGTCTGGTGGGCTCAAAGCCGGGGTCCGGTGGACTCAAAGCCGGGGTCTGGTGG
Organism: Lissotriton helveticus; assembly: GCF_964261635.1. Taxonomy (NCBI): domain Eukaryota; kingdom Metazoa; phylum Chordata; class Amphibia; order Caudata; family Salamandridae; genus Lissotriton; species Lissotriton helveticus. The sequence goes on along the minus strand of NC_136073.1, from coordinate 897,379,351 downwards.
GCTCAAAGCCGGGGTCTGGTGGGCTCAGAGCCGGGGTCTGGTGGACTCAAAGCCGGGGTCTGGTGGACTCAAAGCCGGGGTCTGGTGGACTCAAAGCCGGGGTCTGGTGGGTTCAAAGCCGGGGTCTGGTGGATTCAAAGCCGGGGTCTGGTGGACTCAAAGCCGTGGTCTGGTGGACTCAAAGCCGGGGTCTGGTAGGTTCAAAGCCGGGGTCTGGTGGGTTCAAAGCCGGGGTCTGGTGGGCTCAAAGCCGGGGTCTGGTGGGCTCAAAGCCGGGGTCTGGTGGGCTCAGAGCCGGGGTCTGGTGGACTCAAAGCCGGGGTTTGGTGGACTCAAAGCCGGGGACTGGTGGACTCAAAGCCGGGGTCTGGTGGGCTCAAAGCCGGGGTCTGGTGGACTCAAAGCCGGGGTCTGGTGGACTCAAAGCCGGGGTCTGGTGGGTTCAAAGCCAGGGTCTGGTGGACTCAAAGCCGGGGTCTGGTGGGCTCAGAGCCGGGGTCTGGTGGACTCAAAGCCGGGGTCTGGGGGACTCAAAGCCGGGGTCTGGTGGACTCAAAGACGGGGTCTGGTGGGCTCAAAGCTGGGGTCTGGTGGGCTCAAAGCCGGGGTCTGGTGGGTTCAAAGCCGGGGTCTGGTGGGCTCAAAGCCGGGGTCTGGTGGGCTCAGAGCCGGGGTCTGGTGGACTCAAAGCCGGGGTCTGGTGGACTCAAAGCCGGGGTCTGGTGGGCTCAAAGCTGGGGTCTGGTGGGCTCAATGCCGGGGTCTGGTGGGTTCAAAGCCGGGGTCTGGTGGATTCAAAGCCGGGGTCTGGTGGGCTCAAAGCTGGGGTCTGGTGGGTTCAAAGCCGGGGTCTGGTGGACTCAAAGCCGGGGTCTGGTGGGCTCAAAGCCGGGGTCTGGTGGGCTCAAAGCCGGGGTCTGGTGGACTCAAAGCTGGGGTCTGGTGGGCTCAAAGCCGGGGTCTGGTGGACTCAAAGCCGGGGTCTGGTGGATTCGAAGCCGGGGTCTGGTGGGCTCAAACCCGGGGTCTGGTGGACTCAAAGCTGGGGTCTGGTGGGCTCAGAGCCGGGGTCTGGTGGACTCAAAGCCGGGGTCTGGTGGACTCAAAGCCGGGGTCTGGTGGGCTCAAAGCCGGGGTCTGGTGGGCTCAAAGCCGGGGTCTGGTGGGCTCAAAGCCGGGGTCTGGTGGGCTCAGAGCCGGGGTCTGGTGGACTCAAAGCCAGGGTCTGGTGGACTCAAAGCCGGGGTCTGGTGGACTCAAAGCCGGGGTCTGGTGGGCTCAAAGCCGGGGTCTGGTGGGCTCAAAGCCGGGGTCTGGTGGACTCAAAGCCGGGGTCTGGTGGACTCAAAGCCAGGGTCTGGTGGGCTCAGAGCCGGGGTCTGGTGGACTCAAAGCCGGGGTCTGGTGGATTCGAAGCCGGGGTCTGGTGGGCTCAAAGCCGGGGTCTGGTGGACTCAAAGCCGGGGTCTGGTGGACTCAAAGCCAGGGTCTGGTGGGCTCAGAGCCGGGGTCTGGTGGGCTCAAAGCCGGGGTCTGGTGGGCTCAAAGCCGGGGTCTGGTGGGCTCAAAGCCGGGGTCTGGTGGACTCAAAGCCGGGGTCTGGTGGACTCAAAGCCGGGGTCCGGTGGACTCAAAGCCGGGGTCCGGTGGACTCAAAGCCGGGGTCTGGTGAACTCAAAGCCGGGGTCTGGTGGGCTCAGAGCCGGGGTCTGGTGGACTCAAAGCCGGGGTCTGGTGGACTCAAAGCCGGGGTCTGGTGAACTCAAAGACGGGGTCTGGTGGGCTCAAAGCTGGGGTCTGGTGGGCTCAAAGCCGGGGTCTGGTGGGTTCAAAGCCGGGGTCTGGTGGGCTCAAAGCCGGGGTCTGGTGGGCTCAGAGCCGGGGTCTGGTGGACTCAAAGCCGGGGTCTGGTGGATTTTAAGCCGGGGTCTGGTGGGCTCAAAGCTGGGGTCTGGTGGGCTCAAAGCCGGGGTCTGGTGGGTTCAAAGCCAGGGTCTGGTGGATTCAAAGCCGGGGTCTGGTGGGCTCAAAGCCGGGGTCTGGTGGGCTCAAAGCCGGGGTCTGGTGGGCTCAAAGCCGGGGTCTGGTGGGTTCAAAGCCGGGGTCTGGTGGACTCAAAGCCGGGGTCTGGTGGGCTCAGAGCCGGGGTTTGGTGGACTCAAAGCCGGGGTCTGGTGGACTCAAAGCCGGGGTCCGGTGGACTCAAAGCCGGGGTCTGGTGGGCTCAAAGCCGGGGTCTGGTGGGCTCAAAGCCGGGTTCCGGTGGGCTCAAAGCCGGGGTCTGGTGGACTCAAAGCCGGGGTCTGGTGGGCTCAAAGCCGGGGTCTGGTGGGCTCAAAGCCGGGGTCTGGTGGGCTCAAAGCCGGGGTCTGGTGGGCTCAGAGCCGGGGTCTGGTGGACTCAAAGCCGGGGTCTGGTGGACTCAAAGCCGGGGTCTGGTGGACTCAAAGCCGGGGTCTGGTGGGCTCAAAGCCGGGGTCTGGTGGGCTCAGAGCCGGGGTCTGGTGGACTCAAAGCCAGGGTCTGGTGGACTCAAAGCCGGGGTCTGGAGGACTCAAAGCCGGGGTCTGGTGGGCTCAAAGCCGGGGTCTGGTGGGCTCAAAGCCGGGGTCTGGTGGACTCAAAGCCGGGGTCTGGTGGACTCAAAGCCAGGGTCTGGTGGGCTCAGAGCCGGGGTCTGGTGGACTCAAAGCCGGGGTCTGGTGGATTCGAAGCCGGGGTCTGGTGGGCTCAAAGCCGGGGTCTGGTGGACTCATAGCCGGGGTCTGGTGGACTAAAAGCCAGGGTCTGGTGGGCTCAGATCCGGGGTCTGGTGGGCTCAAAGCCGGGGTCTGGTGGGCTCAAAGCCGGGGTCTGGTGGGCTCAAAGCCAGGGTCTGGTGGACTCAAAGCCGGGGTCCGGTGGACTCAAAGCCGGGGTCCGGTGGACTCAAAGCCGGGGTCTGGTGGACTCAAAGCCGGGGTCTGGTGGGCTCAGAGCCGGGGTCTGGTGGACTCAAAGCCGGGGTCTGGTGGGCTCAGAGCCGGGGTCTGGTGGACTCAAAGCCGGGGTCTGGTGGACTCAAAGCCGGGGTCCGGTGGACTCAAAGCCGGGGTCTGGTGGGCTCAAAGCCGGGGTCTGGTGGGCTCAGAGCCGGGGTCTGGTGGACTCAAAGCCGGAGTCTGGTGGACTCAAAGCCGGGGTCTGGTGGACTCAAAGCCGGGGTCTGGTGGGTTCAAAGCCGGGGTCTGGTGGATTCAAAGCCGGGGTCTGGTGGACTCAAAGCCGTGGTCTGGTGGACTCAAAGCCGGGGTCTGGTAGGTTCAAAGCCGGGGTCTGGTGGGTTCAAAGCCGGGGTCTGGTGGGCTCAAAGCCGGGGTCTGGTGGGCTCAAAGCCGGGGTCTGGTGGGCTCAGAGCCGGGGTCTGGTGGACTCAAAGCCGGGGTCTGGTGGACTCAAAGCCGGGGACTGGTGGACTCAAAGCCGGGGTCTGGTGGGCTCAAAGCCGGGGTCTGGTGGACTCAAAGCCGGGGTCTGGTGGACTCAAAGCCGGGGTCTGGTGGGCTCAGAGCCGGGGTCTGGTGGGCTCAAAGCCGGGGTCTGGTGGGCTCAAAGCCGGGGTCTGGTGGACTCAAAGCCGGGGTCTGGTGGGCTCAGAGCCGGGGTCTGGTGGACTCAAAGCCGGGGTCTGGTGGGTTCAAAGCCAGGGTCTGGTGGACTCAAAGCCGGGGTCTGGTGGGCTCAGAGCCGGGGTCTGGTGGACTCAAAGCCGGGGTCTGGGGGACTCAAAGCCGGGGTCTGGTGGACTCAAAGACGGGGTCTGGTGGGCTCAAAGCTGGGGTCTGGTGGGCTCAAAGCCGGGGTCTGGTGGGTTCAAAGCCGGGGTCTGGTGGGCTCAAAGCCGGGGTCCGGTGGACTGAAAGCCGGGGTCTGGTGGGCTCAAAGCCGGGGTCTGGTGGGCTCAGAGCCGGGGTCTGGTGGACTCAAAGCCGGGGTCTGGTGGACTCAAAGCCGGGGTCTGGTGGACTCAAAGCCGGGGTCTGGTGGGTTCAAAGCCGGGGTCTGGTGGATTCAAAGCCGGGGTCTGGTGGACTCAAAGCCGTGGTCTGGTGGACTCAAAGCCGGGGTCTGGTAGGTTCAAATCCGGGGTCTGGTGGGTTCAAAGCCGGGGTCTGGTGGGCTCAAAGCCGGGGTCTGGTGGGCTCAAAGCCGGGGTCTGGTGGGCTCAGAGCCGGGGTCTGGTGGACTCAAAGCCGGGGTTTGGTGGACTCAAAGCCGGGGACTGGTGGACTCAAAGCCGGGGTCTGGTGGGCTCAAAGCCGGGGTCTGGTGGACTCAAAGCCGGGGTCTGGTGGACTCAAAGCCGGGGTCTGGTGGGTTCAAAGCCAGGGTCTGGTGGACTCAAAGCCGGGGTCTGGTGGGCTCAGAGCCGGGGTCTGGTGGACTCAAAGCCGGGGTCTGGGGGACTCAAAGCCGGGGTCTGGTGGACTCAAAGACGGGGTCTGGTGGGCTCAAAGCTGGGGTCTGGTGGGCTCAAAGCCGGGGTCTGGTGGGTTCAAAGCCGGGGTCTGGTGGGCTCAAAGCCGGGGTCTGGTGGGCTCAGAGCCGGGGTCTGGTGGACTCAAAGCCGGGGTCTGGTGGACTCAAAGCCGGGGTCTGGTGGGCTCAAAGCTGGGGTCTGGTGGGCTCAATGCCGGGGTCTGGTGGGTTCAAAGCCGGGGTCTAGTGGATTCAAAGCCGGGGTCTGGTGGGCTCAAAGCTGGGGTCTGGTGGGTTCAAAGCCGGGGTCTGGTGGACTCAAAGCCGGGGTCTGGTGGGCTCAAAGCCGGGGTCTGGTGGGCTCAAAGCCGGGGTCTGGTGGACTCAAAGCTGGGGTCTGGTGGGCTCAAAGCCGGGGTCTGGTGGACTCAAAGCCGGGGTCTGGTGGATTCGAAGCCGGGGTCTGGTGGGCTCAAACCCGGGGTCTGGTGGACTCAAAGCTGGGGTCTGGTGGGCTCAGAGCCGGGGTCTGGTGGACTCAAAGCCGGGGTCTGGTGGACTCAAAGCCGGGGTCTGGTGGGCTCAAAGCCGGGGTCTGGTGGGCTCAAAGCCGGGGTCTGGTGGGCTCAAAGCCGGGGTCTGGTGGGCTCAGAGCCGGGGTCTGGTGGACTCAAAGCCAGGGTCTGGTGGACTCAAAGCCGGGGTCTGGTGGACTCAAAGCCGGGGTCTGGTGGGCTCAAAGCCGGGGTCTGGTGGGCTCAAAGCCGGGGTCTGGTGGACTCAAAGCCGGGGTCTGGTGGACTCAAAGCCAGGGTCTGGTGGGCTCAGAGCCGGGGTCTGGTGGACTCAAAGCCGGGGTCTGGTGGATTCGAAGCCGGGGTCTGGTGGGCTCAAAGCCGGGGTCTGGTGGACTCAAAGCCGGGGTCTGGTGGACTCAAAGCCAGGGTCTGGTGGGCTCAGAGCCGGGGTCTGGTGGGCTCAAAGCCGGGGTCTGGTGGGCTCAAAGCCGGGGTCTGGTGGGCTCAAAGCCGGGGTCTGGTGGACTCAAAGCCGGGGTCTGGTGGACTCAAAGCCGGGGTCCGGTGGACTCAAAGCCGGGGTCCGGTGGACTCAAAGCCGGGGTCTGGTGAACTCAAAGCCGGGGTCTGGTGGGCTCAGAGCCGGGGTCTGGTGGACTCAAAGCCGGGGTCTGGTGGACTCAAAGCCGGGGTCTGGTGAACTCAAAGACGGGGTCTGGTGGGCTCAAAGCTGGGGTCTGGTGGGCTCAAAGCCGGGGTCTGGTGGGTTCAAAGCCGGGGTCTGGTGGGCTCAAAGCCGGGGTCTGGTGGGCTCAGAGCCGGGGTCTGGTGGACTCAAAGCCGGGGTCTGGTGGATTTTAAGCCGGGGTCTGGTGGGCTCAAAGCTGGGGTCTGGTGGGCTCAAAGCCGGGGTCTGGTGGGTTCAAAGCCAGGGTCTGGTGGATTCAAAGCCGGGGTCTGGTGGGCTCAAAGCCGGGGTCTGGTGGGCTCAAAGCCGGGGTCTGGTGGGCTCAAAGCCGGGGTCTGGTGGGTTCAAAGCCGGGGTCTGGTGGACTCAAAGCCGGGGTCTGGTGGGCTCAGAGCCGGGGTTTGGTGGACTCAAAGCCGGGGTCTGGTGGACTCAAAGCCGGGGTCCGGTGGACTCAAAGCCGGGGTCTGGTGGGCTCAAAGCCGGGGTCAGGTGGGCTCAAAGCCGGGGTCCGGTGGGCTCAAAGCCGGGGTCTGGTGGGTTCAAAGCCGGGGTCTGGTGGACTCAAAGCCGGGGTCTGGTGGGCTCAAAGCCGGGTTCCGGTGGGCTCAAAGCCGGGGTCTGGTGGACTCAAAGCCGGGGTCTGGTGGACTCAAAGCCGGGGTCCGGTGGACTCAAAGCCGGGGTGTTGTGGGCTCAAAGCCGGGGTCTGGTGGACTCAAAGCCGGGGTCTGGTGGGCTCAAAGCCGGGGTCTGGTGGGCTCAGAGCCGGGGTCTGGTGGACTCAAAGCCAGGGTCTGGTGGACTCAAAGCCGGGGTCTGGTGGGTTCAAAGCCGGGGTCTGGTGGGTCCAAAGCCGGGGTCTGGTGGACTCAAAGCCGGGGTCTGGTGGACTCAAAGCCGGGGTCTGGTGGGTTCAAAGCCGGGGTCTGGTGGACTCAAAGCCGGGGTCTGGTGGACTCAAAGCCGGGGTCTGGTGGACTCAAAGCCGGGGTCTGGTGGGTTCAAAGCCGGGGTCTGGTGGGTTCAAAGCCGGGGTCTGGTGGGCTCAAAGCCGGGGTCTGGTGGGCTCGGAGCCGGGGTCTGGTGGACTCAAAGCCGGGGTCTGGTGGACTCAAAGCCGGGGACTGGTGGACTCAAAGCCGGGGTCTGGTGGGCTCAAAGCCGGGGTCTGGTGGACTCAAAGCCGGGGTCTGGTGGACTCAAAACCGGGGTCTGGTGGGCTCAGAGCCGGGGTCTGGTGGGCTCAAAGCCGGGGTCTGGTGGGCTCAAAGCCGGGGTCTGGTGGACTCAAAGCCGGGGTCTGGTGGGCTCAGAGCCGGGGTCTGGTGGACTCAAAGCCGGGGCCTGGTGGGTTCAAAGCCAGGGTCTGGTGGACTCAAAGCCAGGGTCTGGTGGGCTCAGAGCCGGGGTCTGGTGGACTCAAAGCCGGGGTCTGGTGGACTCAAAGCCGGGGTCTGGTGGGCTCAGAGCCGGGGTCTGGTGGACTCAAAGCCGGGGTCTGGTGGACTCAAAGCCGGGGTCTGGTGGGCTCAAAGCCGGGGTCTGGTGGGCTCAAAGCCGGGGTCTGGTGGACTCAAAGCCGGGGTCTGGTGGGCTCAAAGCTGGGGTCTGGTGGGCTCAAAGCCGGGGTCTGGTGGGTTCAAAGCCGGGGTCTGGTGGGCTCAAAGCCGGGGTCTGGTGGGCTCAGAGCCGGGGTCTGGTGGACTCAAAGCCGGGGTCTGGTGGGCTCAGAGCCGGGGTCCGGTGGACTCAAAGCCGGGGTCTGGTGGACTCAAAGCCGGGGTCTGGTGGACTCAAAGCCGGGGTCTGGTGGACTCAAAGCCGGGGTCTGGTGAACTCAAAGACGGGGTCTGGTGGGCTCAAAGCTGGGGTCTGGTGGGCTCAAAGCCGGGGTCTGGTGGGTTCAAAGCCGGGGTCTGGTGGGCTCAAAGCCGGGGTCTGGTGGGCTCAGAGCCGGGGTCTGGTGGACTCAAAGCCGGGGTCTGGTGGATTTTAAGCCGGGGTCTGGTGGGCTCAAAGCTGGGGTCTGGTGGGCTCAAAGCCGGGGTCTGGTGGGTTCAAAGCCAGGGTCTGGTGGATTCAAAGCCGGGGTCTGTTGGGCTCAAAGCCGGGGTCTGGTGGGCTCAAAGCCGGGGTCTGGTGGGCTCAAAGCCGGGGTCTGGTGGGTTCAAAGCCGGGGTCTGGTGGACTCAAAGCCGGGGTCTGGTGGGCTCAGAGCCGGGGTTTGGTGGACTCAAAGCCGGGGCCTGGTGGGTTCAAAGCCAGGGTCTGGTGGGCTCAAAGCCGGGGTCTGGTGGGTTCAAAGCTGGGGCCTGGTGGACTCAAAGCCGGGGTCTGGTGGGCTCAAAGCCGGGGTCTGGTGGGTTCAAAGCCGGGGTCTGGTGGACTCAAAGCCGGGGTCTGGTGGACTCAAAGCCGGGGTCTGGTGGACTCAAAGCCGGGGTCTGGTGGGCTGAAAGCCGGGGTCTGGTGGGCTCAAAGCTGGGGTCCGGTGGACTCAAAGCCGGGGTCTGGTGGGCTCAAAGCCGGGGTCTGGTGGGCTCAAAGCCGGGGTCTGGTGGGCTCAAAGCCAGGGTCTGGTGGGTTCAAAGCCGGGGTCTGCTAGACTCAAAGCCGGGGTGTTAGAAAGGCGAACCCGGGGGAGGCAGAAGGTGTCTGACTGACTACCCCTAGGTCTACCCCTCCTTCAGAGAAGGGACCGAGCGATGTCGAGAGGCCTCCGACGGGAGGGCCCTCTCCTAGAATCGTACAGCAGAGTAACCACACCACTACAAATATACACCACACGTAGATAGAGTTTTCAATCTTTATCGGGCAAGAAGTATCGGTTCAATATATACAGCAGATCCAGAGATCTGGAAAGTCTCGTGGCAAGGGGCAAGGTAGCGGGACAGTCTTATAGATGGTCGGTTGCAATGGGACCCTACGCACAGCTCTCAATCCTCGAGCTGGGGGTTCCGGAAGGTGGGGCCGCGGCAGCGCCAGCAGGCTCCAAGATGGTTCAGCGAGCGTGGACCGCGGCGGCGCCAGCAGGTCCCAAGATGGTTCAGCGAGTGTGAACCGCGGCAGCGCCAGCAGGTTCCAAGATGGTTCAGCGAGTGGGGACCGCGGCAGCGCCAGCAGGTTCCAAGATGGTTCAGCGAGTGTAGACCGCGGCAGCGCCAGCAGGCTCCAAGATGGTTACAGCAAAGATGGACCGCGGCAGCGCCAGCAGGCTCCAAGGTGGTTACAGCGAAGATGGACCGCGGCAGCGCCAGCAGGTTCCGAGATGGTTCAGCGAGGGTGGGCCGCGGCAGCGCCAGCAGGCTCCAAGGTGGTTACAGCGAAGATGGACCGCGGCAGTGCCAGCAGGTTTCAGGTAGAGCAGCAAGGGGAGTTCGTCTCAGGGTCAGCCGCGACAGCGTCAGCAGGGCTTCTCAACTCCGGGATACAACTGCCGTCCTACTCCGGGGCTGGCCCAGATATAGGTCTGGAGTCCTTTGATGTCCGGACCCTCTCGCCTGGGGGTCAGAGGGGCCGGGATGATGGTGTCCAGACACCCAGCAGTGGGGTGGAGCCGGAGCCCAGGGAGGCCGGAGGGTGATCGAAGCCAGGCATCCGGGGATGGTTGGAGAGCCATCGAAACTCCTCTCTCCTTGTCTCTGGTTGAGTGGCCACTCTACCACCCGGAGGGTTCTTGGTGCCTCGATGGCGGGCTCGCTGGGGCCGTGGCCGCGGCTGGTCCGGGACCACGTGTCTGTGACGTGATGGGCCCAAGATGGCGTCGGGCCTGGAATGAGGGTCCGGGGTGGGCACCGGACCGGTAATGCTGGGGCGGCCCGAGGGTGTCGTGTCAGTGGTTGTGGGCCGCCGGGTGGCGGATCTGGTGGTTTGGAGGGCGTGCAGAGGTGTGCCCGAGGCCGACCCGGGCTGGATGGAGGGCCGATGTCGTCCGGGGCCCGCCGTGCGGGAGGGGTAGGACCACGCCACGAGGCCGGGTCCAACACGCGTCCCCCCCAGCTGAAGGCAGGGGAGAGTCACCCATCTTCTTGGGGATTCTCCTCGCCAAGGCGGAAGAATCTGGAGAGGCCGTCAGCGTTGGCATGGTCGTTGCCAGGGCAATGTTCCACGGTGAAGTTCATCCCTTGGAGGGAGATGGACCAACGTAGCAACTTCGGGTTCTCGCCCGCATCTGCATCAACCACCGCAGGGGCCGGTGGTCGGTCTGTACTCGGAAGTGGGTGCCGAAGAGGTAGGGCCGGGGCTTCTTTAGGGCCCATACGACGGCGAATGCTTCCCTCTCGATGGTGCCCCATCGTTGTTCTCGGGCCAGCAGGCGCCGGCTGATGAAGGCCACAGGAAGGTCAACTCCGTCAGAGTTCATTTGGGACAGTACGGCCCCAATGCCGTGTTCCGAGGCGTCAGTTTGGACGAAGAACTCTCGGCTGTAGTCGGGGGCCTGGAGCACCGGGGCGGTGCACATGGCAGTTTTTAGTGTCTCGAAGGCTACTTGGCACTCGGGGGTCCAGTGCACCTTCGGGGGTAGTCTCTTGGAGGTTAGTTCTGTGAGGGGCCCCACAATGCTCCCATAGTCCTTTATGAACCGCCGATAGTATCCAGTGAGCCCCAGGAAGGCTCGGACGGCGGTCTGGGTGACGGGGGGCTCCCAGGCCTGGATGGCGTCGATCTTGGGTTGAAGGGGAGCCACTTGGCCGCTCCCCACTTGGTGTCCCAGATAGGTCACGGACCCTTGACCGATCTGGCACTTGCTGGCTTTTATTGTTAGTCCGGCCCGTTGGAGGGCCGTCAGGACCTTCCAGAGGTGGGTCAGGTGCTCATCCCAACAGAGGCTGTACACCGCAATATCGTCCAGGTAGGTGGCACTGAACTCTTCTAGCCCCGCCAGCACTCGATTCACTAGTCTCTGGAAGGTGGCCGGAGCATTCTTCATACCGAAGGGCATCACGTTGAAGTGGAAGTGGCCATCGGGGGTCGAGAAAGCGGATCGTTCTTGTGCCCCTGGCGTGAGGCTGATTTGCCAGTATCCGGCCGTGAGGTCGAAGGTGCTGAGGTACCTGGCGGCTCCCAGGCGATCGATCAGTTCATCCGCTCGGGGAATGGGATGGGCGTCGGTCCTGGTGACGGCATTCAGTCCCCGGTAGTCGACACAGAACCACAGCTCCGGGGGCACCCCGGGGGCGGCGGCCTTAGGGACCAGGACGACGGGACTGGCCCATGGACTGTCTGAAGGTTCGACTACCCCTAGGGCTAGCATCTTGGACACTTCGGCTTGGATGCAGGCCCGGACTCGGTCGGGGATTCGGTAGGCTCAGTGCCGCACGGGCGGACTGTCCCCGGTGTCGACGTCGTGAACACACCACTGGGTGACTCCGGGGGTGAGGGAAAATAAGTTTGCAAATTGACCCAGCAGTTTCTGGCAGTCCTGGCGCTGTTTGGGTGTCAGCGCGGGAGAGAGGGAGACTCCCTCGACGGAGCCATCTTTCTCGGAGGTGCTCAGGAGGTCTGGTAGAGGCTATGAGTCGTCCTCTGCTCCGTCATCGGTAGCCAACAACAGGCTTAGTTCGGTGCGGACAAAGTGGGGCTTGAGCCGGTTGGCGTGTAGGACCCGGAGGGGGTTGCGGGGGGACTCCATGTCCACTAGGTAGGTGACGGGGCTCTTGCGCTCCACCACTTTGAAGGGCCCCGTCCATTTGTCCTGGAGGGCGCCGGGGTCGACCGGGGACATGACCCAGACCTGCTGGCCCGGCTCGAATTCAATGGACGAGGCATTTTCATCATACCAGCGCTTCATCTCCTCTTGACGGGCCTTCAGGTTGGTTTCGGCCAGTTCCCGGAACTTCCGAGTCTGGTTGTGGAGAGTCAAGAGGTATCGGAAAACATCGGGCGGCGTATCGGAGGCGGCCAGCTCCCAGCCTTCCTTGACCAGGTTGAGGGGGCCTCGCACCGGGTGTCCATATAATAGTTCAAAGGGGCTGAACCCCAGGGACTTCTGGGGTACCTCCCGGTAGGAGAACAGGAGGCATGGCAGCAGAACGTCCCATTTGCGCCAGAGGGGCTCTTCTAGGCCCTTGATCATTCCTTTCAGGGTCCTATTAAATCGCTCCACTAGTCCATTCCCTTGAGGGTGATACGGGGTGGTGAACTTATACGCGACCCCGCACTGTTGCCACAGGGACCGCATATATTTCGATATTAAGTTTGTGCCCCGATCACTGACGACCTCTCGGGGGAAGCCGACTCGGGAGAAGATCCCCATTAGCGCCCGGCCCACTACGGGGGCTGTGATAGTCCGGAGGGGGATAGCTTCTGGGTAGCGGGTGGCATGGTCCACCAGGACGAGGATGAAGCGGTGCCCCTGGGAGGTTGGAGGATCCAGGGGCCCCACGATGTCGATCCCTACTCGCTCGAAGGGAGTGGTCACCACGGGAAACGGTTGGAGTGGGGCCTTGATTTTCCCCCCACTCTTTCCGCTGGCTTGGCAGGTCGGACAGGTTCGGCAGTGGTTGTACACATCGCGGCGCATCTTCGGCCAATAAAAGTTGGTCACCAGGCGGCTGTAGGTTTTGTCCTGCCCCAGGTGCCCGGCGAGGGGCACATCATGTGCCAGGTTTAGGAGAAAGTCTCTGAAGTGGAGGGGGACGACTAGCACTCGGCCGGCCCCCAGCTCGGCGATCTTTTGTTCACTGTACAGGAGGTCCTGGTCCCAATAGATCCAGTGGGACCCCGAGGAGTCTCCTGTGGCTTGCGTGGCAGCTTGTTGTCGGAGTCCCTCAAGGGAAGGACATGTCTTTTGTTCCCGACCGAACTGCTCGCGGGTGGGGCCCCCTTCTTGGCGCCACTGGGCTAGTTCGGGAAGGGGCCCGAGCTCGGAAAGTTCTTCATGGCTGGGGCCCTGCGGCCCCAGTTCGGGTTCGGCCGTGGCAGTGGCGGGTGGCGGAGGTGCCGGCTGTAGGAGAGTAGGGTCTGCAATCCTATGATCACCCCAGATTTTTGCTTTTTGCTTCACTGGTTTACGACTTTCCCTGGCTGTGGGCCTGCTAATCAGACCCACAGCCTAGCTGTTCTCTCTACTCCAAATTGTACTCAGGTACTGAATTGGCACTGGGCCCTCTCTTGTGTCCCTGTAACCAGGGCAGAGGTGTACCCAGAAGTCTCCCAGGGGCTGCAGCATGTATTATGCCACCCCTGGGTTGACTAACTAAATCAGACACAACTGGCTGCTTGACAGCTGGGGCAAGGTGGTGTAATCACCCTTTGCTTTAGATATAGTATTCCTATATCTAAACCTAAAATGGACACATATATTCCTATCAGTCACTCCTATGGCAGGCCTTAACAATCCTGAAGCCAGAGTGCGTGGAATAATGTGAAATGGTGCTCTGGCATGAGCTGAGCCCGTTTGCAGCTTGTGGAACCAAGTCCTAATAGCTGTTCCATGATAACGCTATACCATATACTCTTAAGTGCATTATGTACCTCGCGGTCATATGCTAACTTTGGTATAACATTATCAAAACATGTCGAGTAAGGTGTCATACGAATTGGAATACTAACCCCTCGCCAATTCTGGCGACGGGGTTAGCATTCCACCCTTCTAGAGGGACACGACATGTTGGTAACCTGTAACCCCGGTTAAAGTCAGACATAGCCTCAGCTCCACAAGATGGATGCTGCCACCGAGACACAAGTCTGCCCTCCTGCTGCTGGGAGTCCTCCCAGCGCGGGAGGCAAGGACAAAGGGTTTCCTGCCAGGGGCGGTGCCAGCACCGTCCCAGACAGGATTTTGTGTATCCTAGGTAGGCAGGGCTTTAGAGGAAGGTGACTGCAAGTGGCACCCCGGTGCTCACTGTGCATATGCCGGCTAGAACCAGTTCCAGGGGCACACCAGCCCCTGAGCTGGGGAAAGCCCGGCATGGGAGAGGGGTGTAACCACCCCCCTTCCTAGTCCCACCCATAGGGCAGGACTTAGTCGCGTGCCAGCCCCCTTTTGCAGGATAAAGGTAGGAGCAGGCCCCCTTCCAAATCAGATCATCTTTGAATCCTGAATCGACTTTCCACGAAAGGAACTCAAGACTCTTCTCAAGATTTCTCCCTTGTGACTAAGGAGTAGTCATCCTGCAGCAGCAGGCACCATCCAAGCATCGCGGTCTGCTGTAAGTCTCTCCTCTGGATCAAGACTACCCAGCTCGACGAGAACCGGCTTCCCTGGCACCTCTGACCTCTACCTGCATCTTCAGCCCAGCTGAGACTCGTGGGTGTGACGAGACCTCGAGGGACCGGCCATCTTCAAGACTGCACGATGCTTGCCCAGCACGACCACCGAGTGACCCTCGACTGAGTGCTTTGGGGTAAGAGAAGCCCCGACCCTGAGCAGCTCCAGCACCGAAGTTCAGCCCCCTTGCATCCACGAGATCTGCGTGGGGCCCTTCTGCTCTTTTCTGCTCACCGCGTTGTCCAGGTCACTTGCCCGTTGGCTAGTGGCCCTCTGACAACGAACTTCGACGACAAACACCGCTGGTCTGGTTGCTCCAGGCTGGCCCTTGCTCCCCTCCAACAGAGGAGCACCCCGGACCCTCCTGGTCCACTCCAAACGCCATTTTAAGTCCACCGCGTGGGCTTGCATTTGCCAAGACTTGTTGCCCCAATCCTGGGTCCAGCGACGTCGACAGCAGATATCTTCGTGGGACAGCTCGCACCTCCATCCTGGTTGCCGACAACGCCTCCTGGTCCGAGAGACTGCAGAGCCCAGCAGCGCCCACTCACCTGGTCGAGGTGACTTCGTCCGGTGCCACTCTGGTGCCCACCTAAATCACTGGCTAGTGATTCAGAACTTGGTCCCCTCTGCTTACAGGTCTTCCTCTTCCCCGATCCAGGCTTGGATCCCCACGAACTTCTTCACTGGTTGCCTGCCAGCAACTTCTTCCTTCAGGCTCCTGGTTCATCAACGAAGAAACCCGACGACATTTGAACCCTATGCAGTCGCAGCCCCTGGGCTAGGTAAACCGAGTACTCCGGTGCTCCAGCGTAGACCAACTCTTTAAGTGTCTAGATCCACTTTCGTTTTTGACCTACCTAGTCGGGTTCGCCCGAAAATACTAACTTTGCTTTTACTAGCCTCCATAGACTTTTTCCCGCCTTACGCGTGAGAGTTCCCACTCTGCACACGACGTCCCTAGGCCTCCTGCTTGTAATCTAAAGGTTCAGTAGTCCAGTCCTAGCGATCCTAAAGCCTATGAGAATAGTTACTTACCTGCTAGTAATTCGCATTCCACTTTTGTAGTATATGGTTTTTCGTGCCCCTCGGGCATCTGTGTAAATTGTGCGACTTTAAGTATTTCTTTAAGAGTTTTGTTATGTGCTTAGCTCCCTGACTCAGAAAGAGTTCAGGGTAGTCTTGTTATAAATAAATATACTTTATTTTTCATAACAACTTGTGTGGTGTCATTTCACTTGGTGTTCAAGGGGTAAATGTGATGGTAAAACAGCTGGCTTAACACGTCCTCTAGAGTTTAGCCTAAAGACTGCACGTGTCCATGCTACTAGGATAGCTGGTCTATCAGGTTGACTTGCAACCAAACATCAATAAGGGTTGTTTGGACTGATACATAGTGATCACTAGAATAGTGAGCACTGCATATCAGGCCAACTTCTCACATTGGTGAGCAGCGGTTGGGATTTGAGCTTGCTGTTGTTTTACCACACGTATCCTAAGAATATCATTTGAAAGATCACATAAGTACTAAGGTACATATAACTTAGCTTAGAATACTCTGAGTTCTACTGAACCAGCTGTTGTAGCTCCTAGGGCTTAGCACACCCTAAACTACAACTCTCAGCAAGGGATCAGTAGGCAAACAAATAGTGTAGGTAAGTGCACCACTTACACCTCACTAGAAAAGCATGTCTACCCAGGGTGAGTCTTCAGAGACTCCCCTTGTGGCTGTTGACCCGCCACAGGTCATCTCAAGATATGCAGCTCTCAATTTCCAGGAGTTGAGACACTTGTGTACCTCCAGGAAATTGAAACAGGGGTCTAACCCCACCACTCCCTTTCTGTTAGGTCTCCTAGAGACATATGATGCTAGGAAAGCCACTCATACAGATGGGAGTATGCCAGCCTTAGAGGGTACCCTTGGTGATCCAGACCTCCTTGACACTGAAAATGCAGTTGAGGAGGTGGAAGAAGAGGACCTCTCTGGGGATGAGGCAGACAAGAGGTCTGAGTTAGTCAGCAGACTTACTAGGGCCAACTTAGACCTATTTAGGGAAGGAGCTGGGGGACCCCCAGTGCTGACCCTAATGAGGCCTAACCTTGGAGTTAGAAGAGATAGATCTCATTCTAGGGACTCCAATAGATCTCTGCACTCTAATGCCTCTTCTCAGAGGAGAAGGATTTCTCCCCAGAGGAGATTGACTTCCCCTCAGAGAAGAGAGCATGAAGCAAGGATGAAACAGGCTAATCTGAGAATTGAAAGGGAAGAACTTGCCCTGGCCAAAGAGAAGCTTGCCTTTGCTAGAGAACAGCAGATGAGTGGGGTAGTCCCCATTGGTGGCAGCAATCTCCCAAGAGATAAAGAAAGGAGTTTAGATACTAAACACCTGAGTAAGATAGTGCCCCCCTTTAAACAAGGGGATGACATCCACAAGTGGATGGCTGCTCTGGAGAGGGCCTGCACTGTCCAGTGCATCCCCCAGAGTCAGTGGGCAGCTATACTGTGGCTCTCATTTGAAGGCAAAGGTAGAGATAAGCTCCTCACTACTAGAGTTGAGGATGCTAACAATTACCAAGTCCTGAAGAATACACTGGTTGATGGGTTTGGCTTAACCACTGAGCAGTACAGGTTGCTGTTCAGGGATACCCAGAAAATACAGTCTCAGGATTGGTCTGACTTTGTGGATTGTGCCACTAAGGCTTTGGAAGGCTGGTTGCTGGGCAGTAAGGTTACTGATTATACAGGGTTGTACAATCTGATCATGAGAGAGCAGATTTTAAATAACTGTCAGAACCAGTTGTTGCATCAGCACCTTGTTGACTCAGATCTGACCTCTCCCCAAGAATTGGGAAAGAAGGCAGACAGATGGGTCAGAACAAGGGTCAAGCAGAACCAGACTCAGAACCAGGGTGGTCAGAAGAAAGCAGACCAGAAGGGTAATAACAAGAGTGAACAAAATGACCAGAAGTCTTCAACAGGTCCCCAACAACCCAAAGAGGGGTCAGGCTACACAGCAGAAAAAGAAGACTCAAGAAGGCCAGTCAACAAGGTGGTGCCAATACTGTAAAAGTAAGTCTCACTGGTTTAGTGAGTGCACCAAGAGAGGAGGGCAAACTCCTACCACTACAGCCCCTAAGGCACCTGCACCCCTTAGTACAGTCAGTAGTGGTAGTGCACCTCCCAAGGGAATAGTTGGGTTAACCTTGGGAACTGAGGGGTCTGACAACTTAGTTGGCACACTCACTCAGGCTGTCCTTGTCTGTACAGGGGATATGGATATGTCCCCTGATGTCAGTCCCAATACTTTGGGCAAATACAGGCAGACACCTTTAATAAATGGCAAAATGGCTCAGGCCTATCGGGACACTTGTGCCAGTGTCACAATGGTGACACCTAACTTTGTGGACCCTGGACAGATCATGCCAGGTACAGATTTCCTGGTGACCAATGCCAGCAACGTCACTACCAGTCATAGTATGGCGATTGTTGCTTTCTCCTGGGGAGGGGTAAGTGGCCAAAAGAAAGTTGTGGTTAGTTCAGACCTCCCAGTGGATTGTTTGTTGGGCAATGATTTGGAGTCATCACTATGGTCAGAAGTGGAGCAGAGGACTCACATGGAAATGTTAGGCTTGCCAGCACATGTGCTTGCTGTGACTAGGTCACAGGCCAGAAGATGCCCCACTGAACAGGTGCTGGATCCTGGAACAATGGACCAGACACCTTCCAAGAAGAAGAGCAGTAGGGTTAAGGCATTGCCTTCCCCCTTGCCCCAGGTTGAGGATCAAGTCTCTGAGGAGGCTGATCTGAGAGAGCTGAGGGAAACTGAGCCTAAAGAACTTGAACTTGATCAAGTTGAGTTTCTGGGCTCAGGGGGACCCTCCAGAGAAGACCTGGGGAAGGCACAGTTAGACTGCCCTTCCCTTGAACCCCTCAGACAGCAGGCTGCTGCTGAGGCTGCAGGGAACGCCACAGGTGCCCACAAGGTATACTGGGAAGATGGACTCCTGTACTCTGAGTCAAGAGACCCCAAGCCTGGTGCAACCAGGAGGCTGGTCATCCCCTTGTCTCAGAGGGGTTTCCTTCTCACCTTGGCCCATGAGATTCCCCTTGCAGGTCACTTAGGCCAGACAAAGACTTGGGACAGACTTGTCTCACACTTTCACTGGCCTCACATGAATGAGAATACCAAGGAGTTTTGTCGCTCCTGTGTCACTTGCCAAGCCAGTGGTAAGTCAGGTGGCACAACAAAGGCCCCCTCATACCACTACCTGTGGTGGGGGTTCCCTTTGAAAGAGTGGGGATTGACATTGTTGGTCCAATGGAACCCCAGACAGCATCAGGGCACAAGTTTATACTGGTGGTAGTGGATCATGCCACCAGGTATCCTGAAGCTATTCCACTTAGGACCACTACAGCACCTGTAGTGGCAAGGGCCCTAGTTGGAGTGTTCTCCAGAGTGGGCTTCCCTAAGGAGGTTGTTTCTGACAGAGGTGCAAACTTCATGTCAGGATACCTGACTGCAATGTGGAAGGAATGTGGTGTCAACTACAAGTTCAACACACCCTATCATCCACAGTGCAATGGGCTTGTTGAGAGATTCAACAGGACCCTCAAAGGGATGATTCATGGACTACCTGAAAAGCTCAGGCGTAGATGGGATGTCCTGATACCCTGCCTCCTGTTTGCTTACAGAGAGGTCCCACAGAAGGGGGTTGGCTACAGCCCTTTTGAACTTCTGTATGGGCATCCTGTAAGAGGACCCCTGTGTTTGGTAAAGGAAGGATGGGAGAGACCTCTCAAAAAGCCTGCAACCAACATAGTGGACTATGTACTTGGTCTCCGCTCCAGGATGGCTGAATACATGGAGAAGGCATCTAAAAACCTTGAAGCCAGCCAAGAACTCCAAAAAGCTTGGCATGACCAGAAGGCTGTCCTGACTGTGTACAAGCCTGGACAGAAAGTGTGGGTGCTGGAGCCAGTGGCCCCAGCAGCCCTCAAAGACAAATGGTCTGGGCCCCACACAATCATTGAGCAAAAGGGAGAGGTCACCTACCTGGTGGACCTTGGAACTCCCAGGAGCCCCCTCAGGGTGCTCCATGTGAACAGGCTCAAGGCATATGTCGACAGGAAGGACATGAGCTTGCTCATGGCCACAGATGAGGGACAGGAGGAGGAGAGTGACCCTCTCCCAGACCTGCTCACTCAGAATCCTGATGATGGGTCAGTAGATGGTGTTGTCTTTTGTGGCAGCCTCTCTGAACATCAGAAACAGGATTGTAGACAAGTTCTGCAATCCTTTAGACATATGTTCTCTCTGACACCCAGTCAAACTGATTGGTGTACCCATGAAGTTGACACTGGAGACAGTCTGCCTGTCAAGAGTAAAATCTACAGACAGCCTGATCATGTCAGAGACTGCATCAAGACAGAAGTGCAGAAAATGTTGGAGCTGGGAGTCATTGAACCCTCAGATAGCCCTTGGGCTAGTCCAGTAGTTCTAGTGCCAAAGCCTCACACCCAGGGTGGTAAGAGAGAGATGAGGTTTTGCGTAGACTACAGGGGTCTCAATGCAGTCACTAAGACTGATGCCCACCCAATACCAAGGGCAGATGAACTTATAGATAGATTGGCTTCTGCCAACTACTTAAGTACATTTGACCTGACAGCTGGGTATTGGCAAATCAGGTTAGCTGAGGAAGCCAAGCCCAAGACAGCATTTTCTACCCCTGGTGGACATTATCAGTTTGTGGTAATGACCTTTGGTTTGAAAAATGCACCTGCCACCTTCCAAAGGCTGGTGAATCAAGTCCTCACTGGGCTGGATGACTTCTGTGCAGCATATCTAGATGATATTGCTGTCTTTAGCTCCACCTGGGAGGATCACCTGGTCCACCTGAGGAAAGTGTTAGAGGCTCTGCAAAAGGCAGGCCTCACTATCAAGGCCACCAAGTGCCAGATAGGGCAGACACAGGTTGTATACCTGGGCCACCTTGTAGGTGGAGGCCAGGTTCAGCCACTGGAGAGCAAGATCCAGACCATCAAGGACTGGGCTCCTCCAACCACCCAGACTCAGGTTCGAGCTTTCTTGGGCCTGACTGGTTATTACAGGAAATTTGTCAGAAATTATGGATCTATTGTGACTCCACTTAATGACCTGACAAGTAAAAAGATGCCAAAGAAAGTTCAGTGGACAGCAAGCTGTCAGAAAGCATTCGATGACCTAAAGCAGGC
This sequence comes from Lissotriton helveticus, assembly GCF_964261635.1. Classification (NCBI taxonomy): domain Eukaryota; kingdom Metazoa; phylum Chordata; class Amphibia; order Caudata; family Salamandridae; genus Lissotriton; species Lissotriton helveticus. The sequence goes on along the minus strand of NC_136073.1, from coordinate 897,359,240 downwards.
CATGTGCACAGCACCTATCCTAAAGAGTCCAGACTTCTCCAAATCATTCATTGTCCAAACAGATGCTTCTGAGTTGGGTGTGCGAGCTGTTCTATCTCAGCTGAATTTTGATGGCAACGACCAGCCCATTGCTTTTATTAGCAGAAGGCTGACCCCCAGAGAGAAAAAGTGGTCAGCTATTGAGAGGGAGGCCTTTGCTGTGGTTTGGGCCCTGAAGAAGCTGAGGCCATACTTGTTTGGCACTCACTTCAGCATTCAGACCGACCATAAGCCCCTCTTGTGGCTAAATCAGATGAAGGGTGAAAACCCCAAACTGCTTATGTGGTCCATTTCCCTACAGGGGATGGATTTTACAGTGGAGCATAGACCTGGCACTGATCATGGCAATGCAGATGGGCTCTCCAGGTATTTCCACTTAGAGCAAGAAGACTCACCTGGTCAAGGTTAGTTTATTGTCCCAAAGTTTGCGGGGGGGGTCATGTAGGAGAGTAGGGTCTGCAATCCTATGATCACCCCAGATTTTTGCTTTTTGCTTCACTGGTTTACGGCTTTCCCTGGCTGTGGGCCTGCTAATCAAACCCACAGCCTAGCTGTTCTCTCTACTCCAAATTGTACTCAGGTACTGAATTGGCACTGGGCCCTCTCTTGTGTCCCTGTAACAAGGGCAGAGGTGTACCCAGAAGTCTCCCAGGGGCTGCAGCATGTATTATGCCACCCCTGGGTTGACTAACTAAATCAGACACAACTGGCTGCTTGACAACTGGGGCAAGGTGGTGTAATCACCCTTTGCTTTAGATATAGTATTCCTATATCTAAACCTAAAATGGACACATATATTCCTATCAGTCACTCCTATGGCAGGCCTTAACAATCCTGAAGGCAGAGTGCGTGGAATAATGTGAAATGGTGCTCTGGCATGAGCTGAGCCCGTTTGCAGCTTGCGGAACCAAGTCTTAATAGCTGTTCCATGATAACGCTATACCATATACTCTTAAGTGCATTATGTACCTCGCGGTCATATGCTAACTTTGGTCTAACATTATCAAAACATGTCGAGTAAGGTGTCATACGAATTGGAATACTAACCCCTCGCCAATTCTGGTGACGGGGTTAGCATTCTACCCTTCTAGAGGGACACGACATGTTGGTAACCTGTAACCCCGGTTAAAGTCAGACATAGCCTCAGCTACACAAGATGGATGCTGCCACCGAGACACAAGTCTGCCCTCCTGCTGCTGGGAGTCCTCCCAGCGCGGGAGGCAAGGACAAAGGGTTTCCTGCCAGGGGCGGTGCCAGCACCGTCCCAGACAGGATTTGTGTATCCTAGGTAGGCAGGGCTTTAGAGGAAGGTGACTGCAAGTGGCACCCCGGTGCTCACTGTGCATATGCCGGCTAGAATCAGTTCCAGGGGCACACCAGCCCCTGAGCTGGGGAAAGCCCGGCATGGGAGAGGGGTGTAACCACCCCCTTCCTAGTCCCACCCATAGGGCAGGACTTAGTCGCGTGCCAGCCCCCTTTTGCAGGATAAAGGTAGGAGCAGGCCCCCTTCCAAATCAGATCATCTTTGAATCCTGAACCGACTTTCCACGAAAGGAACTCAAGACTCTTCTCAAGATTTCTCCCTTGTGACTAAGGAGTAGTCACCCTGCAGCAGCAGGCACCATCCAAGCATCGCGGTCTGCTGTAAGTCTCTCCTCCGAATCAAGACTACCCAGCTCGACGAGAACCGGCTTCCCTGGCACCTCTGACCTCTACCTGCATCTTCAGCCCAGCTGAGACCCGTGGGTGTGACGAGACCTCGAGGGACCGGCCATCTTCAAGACTGCACGACGCTTGCCCAGCACGACCACCGAGTGACCCTCGACTGAGTGCTTTGGGGTAAGAGAAGCCCCGACCCTGAGCAGCTCCAGCACCGAAGTTCAGCCCCCTTGCATCCACGAGATCTGCGTGGGGCTCTTCTGCTCTTTTCTGCTCACCGCGTTGTCCAGGTCACTTGCCCGTTGGCTAGTGGCCCTCTGACGACGAACTTCGATGACAAACACCGCTGGTCTGGTTGCTCCAGGCTGGCCCTTGCTCCACTCCAACAGAGGAGCACCCCGGACCCTCCTGGTCCACTCCAGACGCCATTTTAAGTCCACCGCGTGGGCTTGCATTTGCCAAGACTTGTTGCCCCAATCCTGGGTCCAGCGACGTCGACAGCAGATATCTTCGTGGGACAGCTCGCACCTCCATCCTGGTCGCCGACAACGCCTCCTGGTCCGAGAGACTGCAGAGCCCAGCAGCGCCCACTCACCTGGTCGAGGTGACTTCGTCCGGTGCCACTCTGGTGCCCACCTAAATCACTGGCTAGTGATTCAGAACTTGGTCCCCTCTGCTTACAGGTCTTCCTCTTCCCCGATCCAGGCTTGGATCCCCACGAACTTCTTCACTGGTCGCCTGCCAGCAACTTCTTCCTTCAGGCTCCTGGTTCATCAACGAAGAAACCAGACGACATTTGAACCCTATGCAGCCGCAGCCCCTGGGCTAGGTAAACCGAGTACTCCGGTGCTCCAGCGTAGACCAACTCTTTAAGTGTCTAGATCCACTTTCGTTTTTGACCTACCTAGTCGGGTTTGCCCGAAAATACTAACTTTGCTTTTACTAGCCTCCATAGACTTTTTCCCGCCTTACGCGTGAGAGTTCCCACTCTGCACACGACGTCCCTAGGCCTCCTGCTTGTAATCTAAAGGTTCAGTAGTCCAGTCCTAGCGATCCTAAAGCCTATGAGAATAGTTACTTACCTGCTAGTAATTCGCATTCCACTTTTGTAGTATATGGTTTTTCGTGCCCCTCGGGCATCTGTGTAAATTGTGCGACTTTAAGTATTTCTTTAAGAGTTTTGTTATGTGCTTAGCTCCCTGACTCATAAAGAGTTCAGGGTAGTCTTGTTATAAATAAATATACTTTATTTTTCATAACAACTTGTGTGGTGTCCTTTCACTTGGTGTTCAAGGGGTAAATGTGATGGTAAAACAGCTGGCTTAACACGCCCTCTAGAGTTTAGCCTAAAGACTGCACGTGTCCATGCTACTAGGATAGCTGGTCTATCAGGTTGACTTGCAACCAAACATCAATAAGGGTTGTTTGGACTGATTGTGAGAAGTTGGCCTGATATGCAGTGCTCACTATTCTAGTGATCACTATGTATCAGTCCAGACAACCCTTATTGATGATTGGTTGTAAGTCAACCTTATAGACCAGCTATCCTAGTAGCATGGATACGAGCAGTCTAAGGCTAAGACTCTAGAGGGCGTGTTAAGCCAGCTGTTTTACCATCACATATACCCCTTGAACACCAAGTTAAAGGACACCACACAAGTTGTTATGAAAATAAACGTATATTTATTTCTAACAAGACTACCCTGGCTCTTTATGAGACAGGGAGCTAAGCACACAACAAAACTCTTATGAAAATACTTAAAGTCGCACAATTTACACAAATGCCTGAGGGGCACGAAAAACCATATACACAAGAAGTGGAATGCGAAATTACTAGCAGGTAAGTACTATTCTCATAGGCTTTAGAATCGCTAGGACTGGACTACTGAACCTTTAGATTACAAGCAGGAGGCCTAGGGACGTCGTTTGCAGAGTGGGAACTCTCACGCGTAAGGCGGGAAAAAGTCTATGGAGGCTAGTAAAGACAAAGTTACTGTTCTCGGGCGAACCCGACTAGGTAGGTCAAAAACGAAAGTGGATCCGGACACTTAGAGTGTTGGACTACGCTGGAGCACCGGAGTACTCGGTTTACCTAGCACAGGGGCTGCGGCTGCATAGGGTTCAAGTGGCGTCGGAAACCCTTGTTGACGAACCAGGAGCCTGAAGAAAGAAGTTGCTGGCAGGCGGCCAGTGAAGAAGTTCGTGGTGATCCAAGCCTGGATCAGGGAAGAAGAAGACCTGTAAGCAGAGGGGACCAAGTTCTGAATCACTAGCCAGTGATTTAGGGGGGGGCACCAGGATGGCACCGGACGAAGTCACCTCGACCAGGTGAGTGGACGCTGCTGGGCTCTGCAGTCTCTCGGACCAGGAGGCGTTGTCGGCGACCAGGATGGAGGTGCGAGCTGTCCCACAAAGGTGTCTGCTGTCGACGTCGCTGGACCCAGGATTGGGGCAACAAGTCTTGGCAAACGCAAGCCCACGCGGTGGACTTAAAATGGACTCTGGAGTGGACCAGGAGGGTCCAGGGTGCTCCTCTGTTGGAGGGGAGCAAGGGCTAGTCTGGGGCAACCAGACCAGCGGTGTTTGTCGCCGTGAAGCGTCGTAAAAGGGTCACTAGCCAACGGGCAAGTGACCTGGACAACGCGGTGAGCAGCAAAGAGCAGAAGGGCCCCACGCAGATCTCGTGGATGCAGGGGGGCTGAACTTTGGTGCTGGAGCTGCTCAGGGTCGGGGCTTCTCTTACCCCAAAGCACTCAGTCGAGGGTCACTCGGTGGTCGTGCTGGACAAGCGTCGGGCAGTCTTGATGATGGCCGGTCCCTCGAGGTCTCGTCGCACCCACGGGTCTCAGCTGGGCTGAAGATGTAGGTTGAGGTCAGAGGTGCCAGGGAAGCCGGTTCTCGTCGAGCTGGGCAGTCTTGATCCGGAGGAGAGACTTACAGCAGACCGCGATGCTTGGTTGGTGCCTGCTGCTGCAGGGTGACTACTCCTTAGTCACAAGGGAGAAATCTTAGGAAGAGTCTTGAGTTCCTCTCGTAGAAAGTCGGTTCAGGATTCAAAGATTGATCTAATTTGGAAGGGGGCCTGCTCCTACCTTTATCCTGCAAAAGGGGACTGGCACGCGACTAAGTCCTGCCCTATGGGTGGGACTAGGAAGGGGGGTGGTTACACCCCTCTCCCATGCCGGGCTTTCCCCAGCTCAGGGGCTGGTGTGCCCCTGGAACTGGTTCTAGCCGGCATATGCACAGTGAGCACCGGGGTGCCACTTGCAGTCACCTTCCTCTAAAGCCCTGCCTACCTAGGATACACAAAATCCTGTCTGGGACGGTGCTGGCACCGCCCCTGGCAGGAAACCCTTTGTCCTTGCCTCCCGCGCTGGGAGGACTCCCAGCAGCAGGAGGGCAGACTTGTGTCTCGGTGGCAGCATCCATCTTGTGGAGCTGAGGCTATGTCTGACTTTAACCGGGGTTACAGGTTACCAACATGTCGTGTCCCTCTAGAAGGGTGGAAGGCTAACCCCGTCGCCAGAATTGGCGAGGGGTTAGTAGTCCAATTCATATGACACCTTACTCAACATGTTTTGATAATGTTATACCAAAGTTAGCATTTGACCGCGAGGTACATAATGCACCTAAGAGTATATGGTATAGCGTTATCATGGAACAGCTATTAGGACTTGGTTCCGCAAGCTGCAAACGGGCTCAGCTCATGCCAGAGCACCATTTCACATTATTCCAAGCACTCTGCCTTCAGGATTGTTAAGGCCTGCCATAGGAGTGACTGATAGGAATATATGTGTCCATTTTAGGGTTAGATATAGGAATACTATATCTAAAGCAAAGGGTGATTACACCACCTTGCCTCAGCTGTCAAGCAGCCAGTTGTGTCAGTTTTGGATGGCCAGCCAGGGGTGGCATAATACATGCTGCAGCCCCTGGTAGGCCCTGTGTGCACCTATGCCCTGGGTACCTAAGGTACACTGTACAGGGGCTGATAAGGTGACTCAGTATCCAATTAGATATGTACCTAAGGTACATGGAATCCATTTTACAGAGAGAGCAGGGGTCCTGGGGTCCTGAATAGCAGGGCCCCAGGTCAACTAAGTCAGAAAACCAGCAAAACACCAGGCAAAAAGTTGGGGGCAACCATAGTCAGGGATCTACCTTCCTACACTGATACATAGTGATCACTAGAATAGTGAGCACTGCATATCAGGCCAACTTCTTACACCGGCCATTCAGGTTCTTCGGGCAGATTGTCTTCGGTTGGGACGGCGTCCCGGGTGGACATGGATCGGGTCGTTACGCAAACCCATTCAGGAAGGCCTAGCATCCCCAGATGCTCTCTTCTCTCGATCTATGCCCAGGGGGAACTTTCCAGGTCGTTCCCTAGGAGGCAGTCTACCGGGGCATAGTCTCGGACGGTGACTTTCAGCAGGCCGGACACTCCTCCCCACTCGAAGGGGATGCGGGCCATCTGGCACAGGCTCTCGGAATTGTCCGCGGACCGGACAGGGCACAGAACGTGGGGCAAGATTTGTTCTGGGGTCACCAGATGGCAGCGGACGGCGGTTATGCTGGCCCCCGTGTCGCGGAGAGCCTCGGCCAGGGGTCCGTTAATGGTGACCCACTGGCGGTACTTCTGGGTGTTGACCGGAATCTGGTCTCGGGGGATCATGTCTTTGTCGCCCAGGGAGGCGAGGCACATGGCCGCGGACTCCCATTCTTCTGGTTCCATAGGGACCTCTTCTTCTTCGTCCCTTTCTTCGCTCAGAGCAGCTGCCGTGATTTGTCGGCCGGGGGGCCCGGTGGTGCCGGGCCGCTGGTTCATGGGGCAGAGAGGATCATTGGCATAGTGACCCAACCGTTGGCATCTGTGGCACGTAACGTTGGGGCGTGGCCCCGGTCGGGCTGGATGGGCCCCCCTTGGGCTGGCGGCTGGTGTAGAGGAGGCGGGCGAAGACCCCGGCGGGAGGTCTCGGCCTCGGCTGATGCCAGACCCGCCGCCTCGCGGCCGGTGGTTCCCCGTCCGTATTCTCCTGTGGTGTTCCGGTGGACGCGGTTGCTCGCCCACCGATCTGCTTCGACCGCTAGCTTCCGCGGCTTGGTCAACTTGCTGTTGAGGAGGTGCTGTCGTAGTTCAATGAAGCAGTTGTTGGAGAGGTGCTCCCATAACATCAGGTCGACCAACTGCTGGTAGGTAGTGACCTGACTGCCTTTGACCCACCCCTCGAAGGCTCTGCTAAAAAAGTTCACATATTCTACCCAAGTGGTACCGGGGATATTTTTTACAGTCTCGGAACCTCTGCCGGTACATTTCGGGGGTGAGTCCGTAGCGCGTGAGTAGGGCCGTTCTCATGTGTTCATAGGAGGTCATTTCGGTGTCAGGGAGTTCCAGCAGGGCGTCTCTCCCTTCGTTGACGAACTTTCCCCACAGGCCGACGCCCCAATCCTTCAGGGGCACCCGATGGGCGGTCATGGCCACCTCGTAGGCTTTGAACCATTGTTGGATATCATCGTTCTTGTAGTATTCTTTGACTACATCTTTCGGTAGGTGAACCTTGGCGTCCACGGGAGGGGCCGCGGTCTTGGCCCCGGCCGCCCTATCTTCGTTGATCTTGGCCTTGATTTCTAGTTCTCTCAGGCCTCGTTCGTGTTCATAGGCTAGTCGTTTTTCTTCGAGGTCACGTTGTCTCCGTTTCTCTTCTAGATCCCCCTCCAGCCGTAGTTGCTCGAGGGCTATCTTTTTCTCCGCTAGCTGGAGTTCTCCGTCTAGCCGGAGTCGTGCAAGTTCCACTTCGTGTAGTCGGTTGCGCTTTCGTTCTCGAGCGTCTTCATAGATGAGGTCCGCGTTTAGTGTTGCGGTTCTTTCCCCCGTCGGGGGTGCGCTGGTTTCCTGTTGCCCGTTCGGGCCATTCTCCTCTTGGGGTGGTCTGTCTCGGGTTTCCACCCAGGCTTGTAGGGCCGATTTAAGTCCTCTTTTGTGCTCAGGCCAGTGGTAGCGATACCCATGTCTTTACAGAATTGTTTTAGTTCTTTGTGGCTGTATTCTTCTATCTTCTCTTTCTGGAATTCGGCAGGTAGGTTGGTTCCTTGGGTCGTCATGGTCTCTGTGTGTTTTTCCGTCGTAGCGGTTAGATCACTCTCTGTACGATTTTGCGTTGGCTCGGATCGCAGCGCCTGCCACCAATGTTAGAAAGGCGAACCCGGGGGAGGCAGAAGGTGTCTGACTGACCACCCCTAGGTCTACCCCTCCTTCAGAGAAGGGACCGAGCGATGTCGAGAGGCCTCCGACGGGAGGGCCCTCTCCTAGAATCGTACAGCAGAGTAACCACACCACTACAAATATACACCACACGTAGATAGAGTTTTCAATCTTTATCGGGCAAGAAGTATCGGTTCAATATATACAGCAGATCCAGAGATCTGGAAAGTCTTGTGGCAAGGGGCAAGGTAGCGGGACAGTCTTATAGATGGTCGGTTGCAATGGGACCCTACGCACAGCTCTCAATCCTCGAGCTGGGGGGTTCCGGAAGGTGGGGCCGCGGCAGCGCCAGCAGGCTCCAAGATGGTTCAGCGAGCGTGGACCGCGGCGGCGCCAGCAGGTCCCAAGATGGTTCAGTGAGTGTGGACCGCGGCAGCGCCAGCAAGTTCCAAGATGGTTCAGCGAGTGTGGACCGCGGCAGCGCCAGCAGGTTCCAAGATGGTTCAGCGAGTGGGGACCGCAGCAGCGCCAGCAGGTTCCAAGATGGTTCAGCGAGTGTGGACCGCGGCAGCGCCAGAAGGCTCCAAGATGGTTACAGCAAAGATGGACCGCGGCAGCGCCAGCAGGCTCCAAGGTGGTTACAGCGAAGATGGACCGCGGCAGCGCCAGCAGGTTCCGAGATGGTTCAGCGAGGGTGGGCCGCGGCAGCGCCAGCAGGCTCCAAGGTGGTTACAGCGAAGATGGACCGCGGCAGCGCCAGCAGGTTCCAGGTAGAGCAGCAAGGGGAGTTCGTCTCAGGGTCAGCCGCGACAGCGTCAGCAGGGCTTCTCGACTCCGGGATACAACTGCCGTCCTACTCCGGGGCTGGCCCAGATATAGGTCTGGAGTCCTTTGATGTCCGGACCCTCTCGCCTGGGGGTCAGAGGGGCGGGGATGATGGTGTCCAGACACCCAGCAGGGGGGTGGAGCCGGAGCCCAGGGAGGCCGGAGGGTGATCGAAGCCAGGCATCCGGGGATGGTTGGAGAGCCATCAAAACTCCTCTCTCCTTGTCTCTGGTTGAGTGGCCACTCTACCACCCGGAGGGTTCTTGGTGCCTCTATGGCGGGCTCGCTGGGGCCGTGGCCGCGGCTGGTCCGGGACCACGTGTCTGTGACGTGATGGGCCCAAGATGGCGGCGGCCTGGAATGAGGGTCCGGGGTGGGCACCGGACCGGTAATGCTGGGGCGGCCTGAGGGTGTCGTGTCATTGGTTGTGGGCCGCCGGGTGGCGGATCTGGTGGTTTGGAGGGCGTGCAGAGGTGTGCCCGAGGCCGACCCGGGCTGGATGGAGGGCCGATGTCGTCCGGGGCCCGCCGTGCGGGAGGGGTAGGACCACGCCACGAGGCCGGGTCCAACACGGGGTCTGGTGGGCTCAGAGCCGGGGTCTGGTGGACTCAAAGCCGGGGTCTGGTGGACTCAAAGCCGGGGTCCGGTGGACTCAAAGCCGGGGTCTGGTGGGCTCAAAGCCGGGGTCTGGTGGGCTCAAAGCCGGGGTCTGGTGGGCTCAAAGCCGGGGTCTGGTGGGTTCAAAGCCGGGGTCTGGTAGACTCAAAGCCGGGGTCTGGTGGGCTCAAAGCCGGGGTCCGATGGGCTCAAAGCCGGGGTCTGGTGGACTCAAAGCCGGGGTCTGGTGGACTCAAAGCCGGGGTCTGGTGGACTCAAAGCCGGGGTGTGGTGGGCTCAGAGCCGGGGTCTGGTGGACTCAAAGCCGGGGTCTGGTGGGCTCAAAGCCGGGGTCTGGTGGGCTCAGAGCCGGGGTCTGGTGGACTCAAAGCCGGGGTCTGGTGGACTCAAAGCCGGGGTCTGGTAGGTTCACAGCCGGGGTCTGGTGGGTTCAAAGCCGGGGTCTGGTGGGTTCAAAGCCGGGGTCTGGTGGGTTCAAAGCCGGGGTCTGGTGGGCTCAGAGCCGGGGTCTGGTGGACTCAAAGCCGGGGTCTGGTGAACTCAAAGCCGGGGACTGGTGGACTCAAAGCCGGGGTCTGGTGGGCTCAAAGCCGGGGTCTGGTGGACTCAAAGCCGGGGTCTGGTGGACTCAAAGCCGGGGTCTGGTGGGCTCAGAGCCGGGGTCTGGTGGGTTCAAATCCGGGGTCTGGTGGACTCAAAGCCGGGGTCTGGTGGGCTCAAAGACGGGGTCTGGTGGACTCAAAGCCGGGGTCTGGTGGACTCAAAGCCGGGGTCTGGTGGACTCAAAGCCGGGGTCTGGTGGACTCAAAGCCGGGGTCTGGTAAACTCAAAGCCGGGGTCTGGTGGACTCAAAGCCGGGGTCTGGTGGACTCAAAGCCGGGGTCTGGTGGGCTCAAAGCCAGGGTCTGGTGGACTCAAAGCCAGGGTCTGGTGGGCTCTAAGCCGGGGTTTGGTGGGATCAAAGCCAGGGTCTGGTGGGCTCAGAGCCGGGGTCTGGTGGACTCAAAGCCGGGGTCTGGTGGACTCAAAGCCGGGGTCTGGTGGACTCAAAGCCGGGGTCTGGTGGGCTCAAAGCCGGGGTCTGGTGGGCTCAGAGCCGGGGTCTGGTGGACTCAAAGCCGGGGTCTGGTGCACTCAAAGCCGGGGTCTGGTGCACTCAAAGCCGGGGTCTGGTGGGCTCAAAGCCGGGGTCTGGTGGACTCAAAGCCAGGGTCTGGTGGGCTCAAAGCCGGGGTCTGGTGGACTCAAAGCCGGGGTCGGGTGGACTCAAAGCCGGGGTCTGGTGGACTCAAAGTCGGGGTCTGGTGGACTCAAAGCCGGGGTCTGGTGGATTCGAAGCCGGGGTCTGGTAGGCTCAGAGCTGGGGTCTGGTGGACTCAAAGCCGGGGTCTGGTGGGCTCAGAGCTGGGGTCTGGTGGGTTCAAAGCCGGGGTCTGGTGGACTCAGAGCCGGGGTCTGGTGGGCTCAGAGCCGGGGTCTGGTGGGCTCAAAGCCGGGGTCTGGTGGGTTTAAAGCCGGGGTCTGGTGGACTCAAAGCCGGGGTCTGGTGGACTCAAAGCCGGGGTCTGGTGGGTTCAAAGCCGGGGTCTGGTGGACTCAAAGCCGGGGTCTGGTGGGCTCAAAGCCAGGGTCTGGTGGAATCAAAGCCGGGGTCTGGTGGGCTCAAAGCTGGGGTCTGGTGGGTTCAAAGCCGGGGTCTGGTGGGCTCAGAGCCGGGGTCTGGTGGACTCAAAGCCGGGGTCTGGTGGGCTCAAAGCCGGGGTCTGGTGGGCTCAAAGCCGGGGTCTGGTGGACTCAAAGCCGGGGTCTGGTGGACTCAAAGCCGGGGTCTGGTGGGCTCTAAGCCGGGGTTTGGTGGGATCAAAGCCGGGGTCTGGTGGGCTCAGAGCCGGGGTCTGGTGGACTCAAAGCCGGGGTCTGGTGGACTCAAAGCCGGGGTCTGGTGGACTCAAAGCCGGGATCTGGTGGGCTCAAAGCCGGGGTCTGGTGGGCTCAGAGCCGGGGTCTGGTGGACTCAAAGCCGGGGTCTGGTGCACTCAAAGCCGGGGTCTGGTGCACTCAAAGCCAGGGTCTGGTGGGCTCAAAGCCGGGGTCTGGTGGACTCAAAGCCGGGGTCCGGTGGACTCAAAGCCGGGGTCTGGTGGACTCAAAGTCGGGGTCTGGTGGACTCAAAGCCGGGGTCTGGTGGATTCGAAGCCGGGGTCTGGTGGGCTCAGAGCTGGGGTCTGGTGGACTCAAAGCCGGGGTCTGGTGGGCTCAGAGCTGGGGTCTGGTGGGTTCAAAGCCGGGGTCTGGTGGACTCAGAGCCGGGGTCTGGTGGGCTCAGAGCCGGGGTCTGGTGGGTTCAAAGCCGGGGTCTGGTGGACTCAAAGCCGGGGTCTGGTGGACTCAAAGCCGGGGTCTGGTGGGTTCAAAGCCGGGGTCTGGTGGACTCAAAGCCGGGGTCTGGTGGGCTCAAAGCCGGGGTCTGGTGGACTCAAAGCCGGGGTCTGGTGGGCTCAAAGCCGGGGTCTGGTGGGTTCAAAGCCGGGGTCTGGTGGGCTCAGAGCCGGGGTCTGGTGGACTCAAAGCCGGGGTCTGGTGGGCTCAAAGCCGGGGTCTGGTGGGCTCAAAGCCGGGGTCTGGTGGACTCAAAGCCGGGGTCTGGTGGACTCAAAGCCGGGGTCTGGTGGACTCAAAGCCGGGGTCTGGTGGGCTCAAAGCCGGGGTCTGGTGGGCTCAAAGCCGGGGTCTGGTGGGCTCAGAGCCGGGGTCTGGTGGACTCAAAGCCGGGGTCTGGTGGACTCAAAGCCGGGGTCTGGTAGGTTCACAGCCGGGGTCTGGTGGGTTCAAAGCCGGGGTCTGGTGGGTTCAAAGCCGGGGTCTGGTGGGTTCAAAGCCGGGGTCTGGTGGGCTCAGAGCCGGGGTCTGGTGGACTCAAAGCCGGGGTCTGGTGAACTCAAAGCCGGGGACTGGTGGACTCAAAGCCGGGGTCTGGTGGGCTCAAAGCCGGGGTCTGGTGGACTCAAAGCCGGGGTCTGGTGCACTCAAAGCCGGGGTCTGGTGGGCTCAGAGCCGGGGTCTGGTGGGTTCAAATCCGGGGTCTGGTGGACTCAAAGCCGGGGTCTGGTGGGCTCAAAGACGGGGTCTGGTGGACTCAAAGCCGGGGTCTGGTGGACTCAAAGCCGGGGTCTGGTGGACTCAAAGCCGGGGTCTGGTGGACTCAAAGCCGGGGTCTGGTAAACTCAAAGCCGGGGTCTGGTGGACTCAAAGCCGGGGTCTGGTGGACTCAAAGCCGGGGTCTGGTGGGCTCAAAGCCAGGGTCTGGTGGACTCAAAGCCAGGGTCTGGTGGGCTCTAAGCCGGGGTTTGGTGGGATCAAAGCCAGGGTCTGGTGGGCTCAGAGCCGGGGTCTGGTGGACTCAAAGCCGGGGTCTGGTGGACTCAAAGCCGGGGTCTGGTGGACTCAAAGCCGGGGTCTGGTGGGCTCAAAGCCGGGGTCTGGTGGGCTCAGAGCCGGGGTCTGGTGGACTCAAAGCCGGGGTCTGGTGCACTCAAAGCCGGGGTCTGGTGCACTCAAAGCCGGGGTCTGGTGGGCTCAAAGCCGGGGTCTGGTGGACTCAAAGCCAGGGTCTGGTGGGCTCAAAGCCGGGGTCTGGTGGACTCAAAGCCGGGGTCGGGTGGACTCAAAGCCGGGGTCTGGTGGACTCAAAGTCGGGGTCTGGTGGACTCAAAGCCGGGGTCTGGTGGATTCGAAGCCGGGGTCTGGTAGGCTCAGAGCTGGGGTCTGGTGGACTCAAAGCCGGGGTCTGGTGGGCTCAGAGCTGGGGTCTGGTGGGTTCAAAGCCGGGGTCTGGTGGACTCAGAGCCGGGGTCTGGTGGGCTCAGAGCCGGGGTCTGGTGGGCTCAAAGCCGGGGTCTGGTGGGTTTAAAGCCGGGGTCTGGTGGACTCAAAGCCGGGGTCTGGTGGACTCAAAGCCGGGGTCTGGTGGGTTCAAAGCCGGGGTCTGGTGGACTCAAAGCCGGGGTCTGGTGGGCTCAAAGCCAGGGTCTGGTGGAATCAAAGCCGGGGTCTGGTGGGCTCAAAGCTGGGGTCTGGTGGGTTCAAAGCCGGGGTCTGGTGGGCTCAGAGCCGGGGTCTGGTGGACTCAAAGCCGGGGTCTGGTGGGCTCAAAGCCGGGGTCTGGTGGGCTCAAAGCCGGGGTCTGGTGGACTCAAAGCCGGGGTCTGGTGGACTCAAAGCCGGGGTCTGGTGGGCTCTAAGCCGGGGTTTGGTGGGATCAAAGCCGGGGTCTGGTGGGCTCAGAGCCGGGGTCTGGTGGACTCAAAGCCGGGGTCTGGTGGACTCAAAGCCGGGGTCTGGTGGACTCAAAGCCGGGATCTGGTGGGCTCAAAGCCGGGGTCTGGTGGGCTCAGAGCCGGGGTCTGGTGGACTCAAAGCCGGGGTCTGGTGCACTCAAAGCCGGGGTCTGGTGCACTCAAAGCCAGGGTCTGGTGGGCTCAAAGCCGGGGTCTGGTGGACTCAAAGCCGGGGTCCGGTGGACTCAAAGCCGGGGTCTGGTGGACTCAAAGTCGGGGTCTGGTGGACTCAAAGCCGGGGTCTGGTGGATTCGAAGCCGGGGTCTGGTGGGCTCAGAGCTGGGGTCTGGTGGACTCAAAGCCGGGGTCTGGTGGGCTCAGAGCTGGGGTCTGGTGGGTTCAAAGCCGGGGTCTGGTGGACTCAGAGCCGGGGTCTGGTGGGCTCAGAGCCGGGGTCTGGTGGGTTCAAAGCCGGGGTCTGGTGGACTCAAAGCCGGGGTCTGGTGGACTCAAAGCCGGGGTCTGGTGGGTTCAAAGCCGGGGTCTGGTGGACTCAAAGCCGGGGTCTGGTGGGCTCAAAGCCGGGGTCTGGTGGACTCAAAGCCGGGGTCTGGTGGGCTCAAAGCCGGGGTCTGGTGGGTTCAAAGCCGGGGTCTGGTGGGCTCAGAGCCGGGGTCTGGTGGACTCAAAGCCGGGGTCTGGTGGGCTCAAAGCCGGGGTCTGGTGGGCTCAAAGCCGGGGTCTGGTGGACTCAAAGCCGGGGTCTGGTGGACTCAAAGCCGGGGTCTGGTGGACTCAAAGCCGGGGTCTGGTGGGCTCAGAGCCGGGGTCTGGTGGACTCAAAGCCGGGGTCTGGTGGACTCAAAGCCGGGGTCTGGTGGGCTCAAAGCCGGGGTCTGGTGGACTCAAAGCCGGGGTCTGGTGGGCTCAGAGCCGGGGTCTGGTGGACTCAAAGCCGGGGTCTGGTGCACTCAAAGCCGGGGTCTGGTGCACTCAAAGCCGGGGTCTGGTGGGCTCAAAGCCGGGGTCCGGTGGACTCAAAGCCGGGGTCCGGTGGACTCAAAGTCGGGGTCTGGTGGACTCAAAGTCTGGGTCTGGTGGACTCAAAGCCGGGGTCTGGTGGATTCGAAGCCGGGGTCTGGTGGGCTCAGAGCTGGGGTCTGGTGGACTCAAAGCCGGGGTCTGGTGGGCTCAGAGCTGGGGTCTGGTGGGTTCAAAGCCGGGTCTGGTGGACTCAGAGCCGGGGTCTGGTGGGCTCAGAGCCGGGGTCTGGTGGGCTCAAAGCCGGGGTCTGGTGGGTTCAAAGCCGGGGTCTGGTGGACTCAAAGCCGGGGTCTGGTGGACTCAAAGCCGGGGTCTGGTGGGTTCAAAGCCGGGGTCTGGTGGACTCAAAGCCGGGGTCTGGTGGGCTCAAAGCCAGGGTCTGGTGGACTCAAAGCTGGGGTCTGGTGGGTTCAAAGCCGGGGTCTGGTGGGCTCAGAGCCGGGGTCTGGTGAGCTCAAAGCCGGGGTCTGGTGGGCTCAGAGCCGGGGTCTGGTGGACTCAAAGCCGGGGTCTGGTGGACTCAAAGCCAGGGTCTGGTGGGCTCAGAGCCGGGGTCTGGTGGGCTCAAAGCCGGGGTCTGGTGGACTCAAAGCTGGGGTCTGGTGGGCTCAAAGCCAGGGTCTGGTGGGTTCAAATCCGGGGTCTGGTGGGCTCAGAGCCGGGGTCTGGTGGGCTCAAAGCCAGGGTCTGGTGGACTCAAAGCCGGGGTCTGGTGGGCTCAAAGCCGGGGTCTGGTGGGCTCAAAGCCGGGGTCTGGTGAGCTCAAAGCCAGGGTCTGGTGGACTCAAAGCCGGGGTCTGGTGGACTCAAAGCCGGGGTCTGGTGGACTCAAAGCCGGGGTCTGGTGGGCTCAAAGCTGGGGTCTGGTGGGTTCAAAGCCGGGGTCTGGTGGACTCAAAGCCGGGGTCTGGAGGGCTTAAAGCCGGGGTCTGGTGGACTCAAAGCCGGGGTCTGGTGGACTCAAAGCCGGGGTCTGGTGGACTCAAAGCCGGGGTCTGGTAGACTCAAAGCCGGGGTCTGGTGGATTCAAAGCCGGGGTCTGGTGGACTCAAAGCCGGGGTCTGGTGGACTCAAAGCCAGGGTCTGGTGGACTCAAAGCAAGGGTCTGGTGGACTCAAAGCCGGGGTCTGGTGGACTCAAAGCCGGGGTCTGGTGGACTCAAAGCCGGGGTCTGGTGGACTCAAAGCCTGGGTCTGGTGGGCTCAAAGCCGGGGTCTGGTGGGCTCAAAGCCGGGGTCTGGTGGGCTCAAAGCCGGGGTCTGGTGGACTCAAAGCTGGGGTCTGGTGGGCTCAAAGCCGGGGTCTGGTGGACTCAAAGCCGGGGTCTGGTGGACTCAAAGCCGGGGTCTGGTGGATTCGAAGCCGGGGTCTGGTGGGCTCAAAGCCGGGGTCTGGTGGACTCAAAGCCGGGGTCTGGTGGACTCAAAGCCAGGGTCTGGTGGGCTCAGAGCCGGGGTCTGGTGGGCTCAGAGCCGGGGTCTGGTGGGCTCAAAGCCGGGGTCTGGTGGGCTCAAAGCCGGGGTCTGGTGGACTCAAAGCCGGGGTTCTGTGGACTCAAAGCCGGGGTCCGGTGGGCTCAAAGCTGGGGTCTGGTGGGCTCAAAGCCGGGGTCTGGTGGATTCGAAGCCGGCGTCTGGTGGGCTCAAACCCGGGGTCTGGTGGACTCAAAGCGGGGGTCTGGTGGGCTCAGAGCCGGGGTCTGGTGGACTCAAAGCCGGGGTCTGGTGGACTCAAAGCCGGGGTCTGGTGGGCTCAAAGCCGGGGTCTGGTGGGCTCAAAGCCGGGGTCTGGTGGGCTCAAAGCCGGGGTCTGGTGGGCTCAGAGCCGGGGTCTGGTGGACTCAAAGCCAGGGTCTGGTGGACTCAAAGCCGGGGTCTGGAGGACTCAAAGCCGGGGTCTGGTGGGCTCAAAGCCGGGGTCTGGTGGGCTCAAAGCCGGGGTCTGGTGGACTCAAAGCCGGGGTCTGGTGGACTCAAAGCCAGGGTCTGGTGGGCTCAGAGCCGGGGTCTGGTGGACTCAAAGCCGGGGTCTGGTGGATTCGAAGCCGGGGTCTGGTGGGCTCAAAGCCGGGGTCTGGTGGACTCAAAGCCGGGGTCTGGTGGACTAAAAGCCAGGGTCTGGTGGGCTCAGATCCGGGGTCTGGTGGGCTCAAAGCCGGGGTCTGGTGGGCTCAAAGCCGGGGTCTGGTGGGCTCAAAGCCAGGG
Organism: Lissotriton helveticus; assembly: GCF_964261635.1. NCBI lineage: Eukaryota > Metazoa > Chordata > Amphibia > Caudata > Salamandridae > Lissotriton > Lissotriton helveticus. Next base: position 897,342,372 of record NC_136073.1, on the reverse strand, counting down.
TCTGGTGGACTCAAAGCCGGGGTCCGGTGGACTCAAAGCCGGGGTCCGGTGGACTCAAAGCCGGGGTCTGGTGGGCTCAGAGCCGGGGTCTGGTGGACTCAAAGCCGGGGTCTGGTGGGCTCAGAGCCGGGGTCTGGTGGACTCAAAGCCGGGGTCTGGTGGACTCAAAGCCGGGGTCCGGTGGACTCAAAGCCGGGGTCTGGTGGGCTCAAAGCCGGGGTCTGGTGGGCTCAGAGCCGGGGTCTGGTGGACTCAAAGCCGGGGTCTGGTGGACTCAAAGCCGGGGTCTGGTGGACTCAAAGCCGGGGTCTGGTGGGTTCAAAGCCGGGGTCTGGTGGATTCAAAGCCGGGGTCTGGTGGACTCAAAGCCGTGGTCTGGTGGACTCAAAGCCGGGGTCTGGTAGGTTCAAAGCCGGGGTCTGGTGGGTTCAAAGCCGGGGTCTGGTGGGCTCAAAGCCGGGGTCTGGTGGGCTCAAAGCCGGGGTCTGGTGGGCTCAGAGCCGGGGTCTGGTGGACTCAAAGCCGGGGTCTGGTGGACTCAAAGCCGGGGACTGGTGGACTCAAAGCCGGGGTCTGGTGGGCTCAAAGCCGGGGTCTGGTGGACTCAAAGCCGGGGTCTGGTGGACTCAAATCCGGGGTCTGGTGGACTCAAAGCCGGGGTCTGGTGGGCTCAGAGCCGGGGTCTGGTGGGCTCAAAGCCGGGGTCTGGTGGGCTCAAAGCCGGGGTCTGGTGGACTCAAAGCCGGGGTCTGGTGGGCTCAGAGCCGGGGTCTGGTGGACTCAAAGCCGGGGTCTGGTGGGTTCAAAGCCAGGGTCTGGTGGACTCAAAGCTGGGGTCTGGTGGGCTCAGAGCCGGGGTCTGGTGGACTCAAAGCCGGGGTCTGGGGGACTCAAAGCCGGGGTCTGGTGGACTCAAAGACGGGGTCTGGTGGGCTCAAAGCTGGGGTCTGGTTGGCTCAAAGCCGGGGTCTGGTGGGTTCAAAGCCGGGGTCTGGTGGGCTCAAAGCCGGGGTCTGGTGGGCTCAGAGCCGGGGTCTGGTGGACTCAAAGCCGGGGTCTTGTGGACTCAAAGCCGGGGTCTGGTGGGCTCAAAGCTGGGGTCTGGTGGGCTCAAACCGGGGTCTGGTGGGTTCAAAGCTGGGGTCTGGTGGATTCAAAGCCGGGGTCTGGTGGGCTCAAAGCTGGGGTCTGGTGGGTTCAAAGCCGGGGTCTGGTGGACTCAAAGCCGGGGTCTGGTGGGCTCAAAGCCGGGGTCTGGTGGGCTCAAAGCCGGGGTCTGGTGGACTCAAAGCTGGGGTCTGGTGGGCTCAAATCCGGGGTCTGGTGGACTCAAAGCCGGGGTCTGGTGGGCTCAAACCCGGGGTCTGGTGGACTCAAAGCTGGGGTCTGGTGGGCTCAGAGACGGGGTCTGGTGGACTCAAAGCCGGGGTCTGGTGGACTCAAAGCCGGGTTCTGGTGGGCTCAAAGCCGGGGTCTGGTGGGCTCAAAGCCGGGGTCTGGTGGGCTCAAAGCCGGGGTCTGGTGGGCTCAGAGCCGGGGTCTGGTGGACTCAAAGCCGGGGTCTGGTGGACTCAAAGCCGGGGTCTGGTGGACTCAAAGCCGGGGTCTGGTGGGCTCAAAGCCGGGGTCTGGTGGGCTCAGAGCCGGGGTCTGGTGGACTCAAAGCCAGGGTCTGGTGGACTCAAAGCCGGGGTCTGGAGGACTCAAAGCCGGGGTCTGGTGGGCTCAAAGCCGGGGTCTGGTGGGCTCAAAGCCGGGGTCTGGTGGACTCAAAGCCGGGGTCTGGTGGACTCAAAGCCAGGGTCTGGTGGGCTCAGAGCCGGGGTCTGGTGGACTCAAAGCCGGGGTCTGGTGGATTCGAAGCCGGGGTCTGGTGGGCTCAAAGCCGGGGTCTGGTGGACTCAAAGCCGGGGTCTGGTGGACTAAAAGCCAGGGTCTGGTGGGCTCAGATCCGGGGTCTGGTGGGCTCAAAGCCGGGGTCTGGTGGGCTCAAAGCCGGGGTCTGGTGGGCTCAAAGCCAGGGTCTGGTGGACTCAAAGCCGGGGTCCGGTGGACTCAAAGCCGGGGTCCGGTGGACTCAAAGCCGGGGTCTGGTGGACTCAAAGCCGGGGTCTGGTGGGCTCAGAGCCGGGGTCTGGTGGACTCAAAGCCGGGGTCTGGTGGGCTCAGAGCCGGGGTCTGGTGGACTCAAAGCCGGGGTCTGGTGGACTCAAAGCCGGGGTCCGGTGGACTCAAAGCCGGGGTCTGGTGGGCTCAAAGCCGGGGTCTGGTGGGCTCAGAGCCGGGGTCTGGTGGACTCAAAGCCGGAGTCTGGTGGACTCAAAGCCGGGGTCTGGTGGACTCAAAGCCGGGGTCTGGTGGGTTCAAAGCCGGGGTCTGGTGGATTCAAAGCCGGGGTCTGGTGGACTCAAAGCCGTGGTCTGGTGGACTCAAAGCCGGGGTCTGGTAGGTTCAAAGCCGGGGTCTGGTGGGTTCAAAGCCGGGGTCTGGTGGGCTCAAAGCCGGGGTCTGGTGGGCTCAAAGCCGGGGTCTGGTGGGCTCAGAGCCGGGGTCTGGTGGACTCAAAGCCGGGGTCTGGTGGACTCAAAGCCGGGGACTGGTGGACTCAAAGCCGGGGTCTGGTGGGCTCAAAGCCGGGGTCTGGTGGACTCAAAGCCGGGGTCTGGTGGACTCAAAGCCGGGGTCTGGTGGGCTCAGAGCCGGGGTCTGGTGGGCTCAAAGCCGGGGTCTGGTGGGCTCAAAGCCGGGGTCTGGTGGACTCAAAGCCGGGGTCTGGTGGGCTCAGAGCCGGGGTCTGGTGGACTCAAAGCCGGGGTCTGGTGGGTTCAAAGCCAGGGTCTGGTGGACTCAAAGCCGGGGTCTGGTGGGCTCAGAGCCGGGGTCTGGTGGACTCAAAGCCGGGGTCTGGGGGACTCAAAGCCGGGGTCTGGTGGACTCAAAGACGGGGTCTGGTGGGCTCAAAGCTGGGGTCTGGTGGGCTCAAAGCCGGGGTCTGGTGGGTTCAAAGCCGGGGTCTGGTGGGCTCAAAGCCGGGGTCCGGTGGACTCAAAGCCGGGGTCTGGTGGGCTCAAAGCCGGGGTCTGGTGGGCTCAGAGCCGGGGTCTGGTGGACTCAAAGCCGGGGTCTGGTGGACTCAAAGCCGGGGTCTGGTGGACTCAAAGCCGGGGTCTGGTGGGTTCAAAGCCGGGGTCTGGTGGATTCAAAGCCGGGGTCTGGTGGACTCAAAGCCGTGGTCTGGTGGACTCAAAGCCGGGGTCTGGTAGGTTCAAAGCCGGGGTCTGGTGGGTTCAAAGCCGGGGTCTGGTGGGCTCAAAGCCGGGGTCTGGTGGGCTCAAAGCCGGGGTCTGGTGGGCTCAGAGCCGGGGTCTGGTGGACTCAAAGCCGGGGTTTGGTGGACTCAAAGCCGGGGTCTGGTGGGTTCAAAGCCAGGGTCTGGTGGACTCAAAGCCGGGGTCTGGTGGGCTCAGAGCCGGGGTCTGGTGGACTCAAAGCCGGGGTCTGGGGGACTCAAAGCCGGGGTCTGGTGGACTCAAAGACGGGGTCTGGTGGGCTCAAAGCTGGGGTCTGGTGGGCTCAAAGCCGGGGTCTGGTGGGTTCAAAGCCGGGGTCTGGTGGGCTCAAAGCCGGGGTCTGGTGGACTCAAAGCCGGGGTCTGGTGGACTCAAAGCCGGGGTCTGGTGGGCTCAAAGCCGGGGTCTGGTGGACTCAAAGCCGGGGTCTGGTGGGTTCAAAGCCAGGGTCTGGTGGACTCAAAGCCGGGGTCTGGTGGGCTCAGAGCCGGGGTCTGGTGGACTCAAAGCCGGGGTCTGGTGGACTCAAAGCCGGGGTCTGGTGGACTCAAAGCCGGGGTCTGGTGGGTTCAAAGCCAGGGTCTGGTGGACTCAAAGCCGGGGTCTGGTGGGCTCAGAGCCGGGGTCTGGTGGACTCAAAGCCGGGGTCTGGTGGACTCAAAGCCGGGGTCTGGTGGGTTCAAAGCCGGGGTCTGGTGGATTCAAAGCCGGGGTCTGGTGGACTCAAAGCCGTGGTCTGGTGGACTCAAAGCCGGGGTCTGGTAGGTTCAAAGCCGGGGTCTGGTGGGTTCAAAGCCGGGGTCTGGTGGGCTCAAAGCCGGGGTCTGGTGGGCTCAAAGCCGGGGTCTGGTGGGCTCAGAGCCGGGGTCTGGTGGACTCAAAGCCGGGGTTTGGTGGACTCAAAGCCGGGGACTGGTGGACTCAAAGCCGGGGTCTGGTGGGCTCAAAGCCGGGGTCTGGTGGACTCAAAGCCGGGGTCTGGTGGACTCAAAGCCGGGGTCTGGTGGGTTCAAAGCCAGGGTCTGGTGGACTCAAAGCCGGGGTCTGGTGGACTCAAAGCCGGGGTCTGGTGGGCTCAAAGCTGGGGTCTGGTGGGCTCAATGCCGGGGTCTGGTGGGTTCAAAGCCGGGGTCTGGTGGATTCAAAGCCGGGGTCTGGTGGGCTCAAAGCTGGGGTCTGGTGGGTTCAAAGCCGGGGTCTGGTGGGCTCAAAGCTGGGGTCTGGTGGGCTCAGAGCCGGGGTCTGGTGGACTCAAAGCCGGGGTCTGGTGGACTCAAAGCCGGGGTCTGGTGGGCTCAAAGCTGGGGTCTGGTGGGCTCAATGCCGGGGTCTGGTGGGTTCAAAGCCGGGGTCTGGTGGATTCAAAGCCGGGGTCTGGTGGGCTCAAAGCTGGGGTCTGGTGGGTTCAAAGCCGGGGTCTGGTGGACTCAAAGCCGGGGTCTGGTGGGCTCAAAGCCGGGGTCTGGTGGGCTCAAAGCCGGGGTCTGGTGGACTCAAAGCTGGGGTCTGGTGGGCTCAAAGCCGGGGTCTGGTGGACTCAAAGCCGGGGTCTGGTGGATTCGAAGCCGGGGTCTGGTGGGCTCAAACCCGGGGTCTGGTGGACTCAAAGCTGGGGTCTGGTGGGCTCAGAGCCGGGGTCTGGTGGACTCAAAGCCGGGGTCTGGTGGACTCAAAGCCGGGGTCTGGTGGGCTCAAAGCCGGGGTCTGGTGGGCTCAAAGCCGGGGTCTGGTGGGCTCAAAGCCGGGGTCTGGTGGGCTCAGAGCCGGGGTCTGGTGGACTCAAAGCCAGGGTCTGGTGGACTCAAAGCCGGGGTCTGGTGGACTCAAAGCCGGGGTCTGGTGGGCTCAAAGCCGGGGTCTGGTGGGCTCAAAGCCGGGGTCTGGTGGACTCAAAGCCGGGGTCTGGTGGACTCAAAGCCAGGGTCTGGTGGGCTCAGAGCCGGGGTCTGGTGGACTCAAAGCCGGGGTCTGGTGGATTCGAAGCCGGGGTCTGGTGGGCTCAAAGCCGGGGTCTGGTGGACTCAAAGCCGGGGTCTGGTGGACTCAAAGCCAGGGTCTGGTGGGCTCAGAGCCGGGGTCTGGTGGGCTCAAAGCCGGGGTCTGGTGGGCTCAAAGCCGGGGTCTGGTGGGCTCAAAGCCGGGGTCTGGTGGACTCAAAGCCGGGGTTTGGTGGACTCAAAGCCGGGGTCCGGTGGACTCAAAGCCGGGGTCCGGTGGACTCAAAGCCGGGGTCTGGTGAACTCAAAGCCGGGGTCTGGTGGGCTCAGAGCCAGGGTCCGGTGGACTCAAAGCCGGGGTCTGGTGGGCTCAGAGCTGGGGTCTGGTGGACTCAAAGCCGGGGTCTGGTGGACTCAAAGCCGGGGTCTGGTGAACTCAAAGACGGGGTCTGGTGGGCTCAAAGCTGGGGTCTGGTGGGCTCAAAGCCGGGGTCTGGTGGGTTCAAAGCCGGGGTCTGGTGGGCTCAAAGCCGGGGTCTGGTGGGCTCAGAGCCGGGGTCTGGTGGACTCAAAGCCGGGGTCTGGTGGATTTTAAGCCGGGGTCTGGTGGGCTCAAAGCTGGGGTCTGGTGGGCTCAAAGCCGGGGTCTGGTGGGTTCAAAGCCAGGGTCTGGTGGATTCAAAGCCGGGGTCTGGTGGGCTCAAAGCCGGGGTCTGGTGGGCTCAAAGCCGGGGTCTGGTGGGCTCAAAGCCGGGGTCTGGTGGGTTCAAAGCCGGGGTCTGGTGGACTCAAAGCCGGGGTCTGGTGGGCTCAGAGCCGGGGTTTGGTGGACTCAAAGCCGGGGTCTGGTGGACTCAAAGCCGGGGTCCGGTGGACTCAAAGCCGGGGTCTGGTGGGCTCAAAGCCGGGGTCAGGTGGGCTCAAAGCCGGGGTCCGGTGGGCTCAAAGCCGGGGTCTGGTGGGTTCAAAGCCGGGGTCTGGTGGACTCAAAGCCGGGGTCTGGTGGGCTCAAAGCCGGGTTCCGGTGGGCTCAAAGCCGGGGTCTGGTGGACTCAAAGCCGGGGTCTGGTGGACTCAAAGCCGGGGTCCGGTGGACTCAAAGCCGGGGTGTTGTGGGCTCAAAGCCGGGGTCTGGTGGACTCAAAGCCGGGGTCTGGTGGGCTCAAAGCCGGGGTCTGGTGGGCTCAGAGCCGGGGTCTGGTGGACTCAAAGCCAGGGTCTGGTGGACTCAAAGCCGGGGTCTGGTGGGTTCAAAGCCGGGGTCTGGTGGGTCCAAAGCCGGGGTCTGGTGGACTCAAAGCCGGGGTCTGGTGGACTCAAAGCCGGGGTCTGGTGGGTTCAAAGCCGGGGTCTGGTGGACTCAAAGCCGGGGTCTGGTGGACTCAAAGCCGGGGTCTGGTGGACTCAAAGCCGGGGTCTGGTGGGTTCAAAGCCGGGGTCTGGTGGGTTCAAAGCCGGGGTCTGGTGGGCTCAAAGCCGGGGTCTGGTGGGCTCGGAGCCGGGGTCTGGTGGACTCAAAGCCGGGGTCTGGTGGACTCAAAGCCGGGGACTGGTGGACTCAAAGCCGGGGTCTGGTGGGCTCAAAGCCGGGGTCTGGTGGACTCAAAGCCGGGGTCTGGTGGACTCAAAACCGGGGTCTGGTGGGCTCAGAGCCGGGGTCTGGTGGGCTCAAAGCCGGGGTCTGGTGGGCTCAAAGCCGGGGTCTGGTGGACTCAAAGCCGGGGTCTGGTGGGCTCAGAGCCGGGGTCTGGTGGACTCAAAGCCGGGGCCTGGTGGGTTCAAAGCCAGGGTCTGGTGGACTCAAAGCCAGGGTCTGGTGGGCTCAGAGCCGGGGTCTGGTGGACTCAAAGCCGGGGTCTGGTGGACTCAAAGCCGGGGTCTGGTGGGCTCAGAGCCGGGGTCTGGTGGACTCAAAGCCGGGGTCTGGTGGACTCAAAGCCGGGGTCTGGTGGGCTCAAAGCCGGGGTCTGGTGGGCTCAAAGCCGGGGTCTGGTGGACTCAAAGCCGGGGTCTGGTGGGCTCAAAGCTGGGGTCTGGTGGGCTCAAAGCCGGGGTCTGGTGGGTTCAAAGCCGGGGTCTGGTGGCTCAAAGCCGGGGTCTGGTGGGCTCAGAGCCGGGGTCTGGTGGACTCAAAGCCGGGGTCTGGTGGGCTCAGAGCCGGGGTCCGGTGGACTCAAAGCCGGGGTCTGGTGGACTCAAAGCCGGGGTCTGGTGGACTCAAAGCCGGGGTCTGGTGGACTCAAAGCCGGGGTCTGGTGAACTCAAAGACGGGGTCTGGTGGGCTTAAAGCTGGGGTCTGGTGGGCTCAAAGCCGGGGTCTGGTGGGTTCAAAGCCGGGGTCTGGTGGGCTCAAAGCCGGGGTCTGGTGGGCTCAGAGCCGGGGTCTGGTGGACTCAAAGCCGGGGTCTGGTGGATTTTAAGCCGGGGTCTGGTGGGCTCAAAGCTGGGGTCTGGTGGGCTCAAAGCCGGGGTCTGGTGGGTTCAAAGCCAGGGTCTGGTGGATTCAAAGCCGGGGTCTGTTGGGCTCAAAGCCGGGGTCTGGTGGGCTCAAAGCCGGGGTCTGGTGGGCTCAAAGCCGGGGTCTGGTGGGTTCAAAGCCGGGGTCTGGTGGACTCAAAGCCGGGGTCTGGTGGGCTCAGAGCCGGGGTTTGGTGGACTCAAAGCCGGGGCCTGGTGGGTTCAAAGCCAGGGTCTGGTGGGCTCAAAGCCGGGGTCTGGTGGGTTCAAAGCTGGGGTCTGGTGGACTCAAAGCCGGGGTCTGGTGGGCTCAAAGCCGGGGTCTGGTGGGTTCAAAGCCGGGGTCTGGTGGACTCAAAGCCGGGGTCTGGTGGACTCAAAGCCGGGGTCTGGTGGACTCAAAGCCGGGGTCTGGTGGGCTGAAAGCCGGGGTCTGGTGGGCTCAAAGCTGGGGTCCGGTGGACTCAAAGCCGGGGTCTGGTGGGCTCAAAGCCGGGGTCTGGTGGGCTCAAAGCCGGGGTCTGGTGGGCTCAAAGCCAGGGTCTGGTGGGTTCAAAGCCGGGGTCTGCTAGACTCAAAGCCGGGGTGTTAGAAAGGCGAACCCGGGGGAGGCAGAAGGTGTCTGACTGACTACCCCTAGGTCTACCCCTCCTTCAGAGAAGGGACCGAGCGATGTCGAGAGGCCTCCGACGGGAGGGCCCTCTCCTAGAATCGTACAGCAGAGTAACCACACCACTACAAATATACACCACACGTAGATAGAGTTTTCAATCTTTATCGGGCAAGAAGTATCGGTTCAATATATACAGCAGATCCAGAGATCTGGAAAGTCTCGTGGCAAGGGGCAAGGTAGCGGGACAGTCTTATAGATGGTCGGTTGCAATGGGACCCTACGCACAGCTCTCAATCCTCGAGCTGGGGGTTCCGGAAGGTGGGGCCGCGGCAGCGCCAGCAGGCTCCAAGATGGTTCAGCGAGCGTGGACCGCGGCGGCGCCAGCAGGTCCCAAGATGGTTCAGCGAGTGTGAACCGCGGCAGCGCCAGCAGGTTCCAAGATGGTTCAGCGAGTGGGGACCGCGGCAGCGCCAGCAGGTTCCAAGATGGTTCAGCGAGTGTAGACCGCGGCAGCGCCAGCAGGCTCCAAGATGGTTACAGCAAAGATGGACCGCGGCAGCGCCAGCAGGCTCCAAGGTGGTTACAGCGAAGATGGACCGCGGCAGCGCCAGCAGGTTCCGAGATGGTTCAGCGAGGGTGGGCCGCGGCAGCGCCAGCAGGCTCCAAGGTGGTTACAGCGAAGATGGACCGCGGCAGTGCCAGCAGGTTTCAGGTAGAGCAGCAAGGGGAGTTCGTCTCAGGGTCAGCCGCGACAGCGTCAGCAGGGCTTCTCAACTCCGGGATACAACTGCCGTCCTACTCCGGGGCTGGCCCAGATATAGGTCTGGAGTCCTTTGATGTCCGGACCCTCTCGCCTGGGGGTCAGAGGGGCCGGGATGATGGTGTCCAGACACCCAGCAGTGGGGTGGAGCCGGAGCCCAGGGAGGCCGGAGGGTGATCGAAGCCAGGCATCCGGGGATGGTTGGAGAGCCATCGAAACTCCTCTCTCCTTGTCTCTGGTTGAGTGGCCACTCTACCACCCGGAGGGTTCTTGGTGCCTCGATGGCGGGCTCGCTGGGGCCGTGGCCGCGGCTGGTCCGGGACCACGTGTCTGTGACGTGATGGGCCCAAGATGGCGTCGGGCCTGGAATGAGGGTCCGGGGTGGGCACCGGACCGGTAATGCTGGGGCGGCCCGAGGGTGTCGTGTCAGTGGTTGTGGGCCGCCGGGTGGCGGATCTGGTGGTTTGGAGGGCGTGCAGAGGTGTGCCCGAGGCCGACCCGGGCTGGATGGAGGGCCGATGTCGTCCGGGGCCCGCCGTGCGGGAGGGGTAGGACCACGCCACGAGGCCGGGTCCAACACGCGTCCCCCCCAGCTGAAGGCAGGGGAGAGTCACCCATCTTCTTGGGGATTCTCCTCGCCAAGGCGGAAGAATCTGGAGAGGCCGTCAGCGTTGGCATGGTCGTTGCCAGGGCAATGTTCCACGGTGAAGTTCATCCCTTGGAGGGAGATGGACCAACGTAGCAACTTCGGGTTCTCGCCCGCATCTGCATCAACCACCGCAGGGGCCGGTGGTCGGTCTGTACTCGGAAGTGGGTGCCGAAGAGGTAGGGCCGGGGCTTCTTTAGGGCCCATACGACGGCGAATGCTTCCCTCTCGATGGTGCCCCATCGTTGTTCTCGGGCCAGCAGGCGCCGGCTGATGAAGGCCACAGGAAGGTCAACTCCGTCAGAGTTCATTTGGGACAGTACGGCCCCAATGCCGTGTTCCGAGGCGTCAGTTTGGACGAAGAACTCTCGGCTGTAGTCGGGGGCCTGGAGCACCGGGGCGGTGCACATGGCAGTTTTTAGTGTCTCGAAGGCTACTTGGCACTCGGGGGTCCAGTGCACCTTCGGGGGTAGTCTCTTGGAGGTTAGTTCTGTGAGGGGCCCCACAATGCTCCCATAGTCCTTTATGAACCGCCGATAGTATCCAGTGAGCCCCAGGAAGGCTCGGACGGCGGTCTGGGTGACGGGGGGCTCCCAGGCCTGGATGGCGTCGATCTTGGGTTGAAGGGGAGCCACTTGGCCGCTCCCCACTTGGTGTCCCAGATAGGTCACGGACCCTTGACCGATCTGGCACTTGCTGGCTTTTATTGTTAGTCCGGCCCGTTGGAGGGCCGTCAGGACCTTCCAGAGGTGGGTCAGGTGCTCATCCCAACAGAGGCTGTACACCGCAATATCGTCCAGGTAGGTGGCACTGAACTCTTCTAGCCCCGCCAGCACTCGATTCACTAGTCTCTGGAAGGTGGCCGGAGCATTCTTCATACCGAAGGGCATCACGTTGAAGTGGTAGTGGCCATCGGGGGTCGAGAAAGCGGATCGTTCTTGTGCCCCTGGCGTGAGGCTGATTTGCCAGTATCCGGCCGTGAGGTCGAAGGTGCTGAGGTACCTGGCGGCTCCCAGGCGATAGATCAGTTCATCCGCTCGGGGAATGGGATGGGCGTCGGTCCTGGTGACGGCATTCAGTCCCCGGTAGTCGACACAGAACCACAGCTCCGGGGGCACCCCGGGGGCGGCGGCCTTAGGGACCAGGACGACGGGACTGGCCCATGGACTGTCTGAAGGTTCGACTACCCCTAGGGCTAGCATCTTGGACACTTCGGCTTGGATGCAGGCCCGGACTCGGTCGGGGATTCGGTAGGCTCGGTGCCGCACGGGCGGACTGTCCCCGGTGTCGACGTCGTGAACACACCACTGGGTGACTCCGGGGGTGAGGGAAAATAAGTTTGCAAATTGACCCAGCAGTTTCTGGCAGTCCTGGCGCTGTTTGGGTGTCAGCGCGGGAGAGAGGGAGACTCCCTCGACGGAGCCATCTTTCTCGGAGGTGCTCAGGAGGTCTGGTAGAGGCTATGAGTCGTCCTCTGCTCCGTCATCGGTAGCCAACAACAGGCTTAGTTCGGTGCGGACAAAGTGGGGCTTGAGCCGGTTGGCGTGTAGGACCCGGAGGGGGTTGCGGGGGGACTCCATGTCCACTAGGTAGGTGACGGGGCTCTTGCGCTCCACCACTTTGAAGGGCCCCGTCCATTTGTCCTGGAGGGCGCCGGGGTCGACCGGGGACATGACCCAGACCTGCTGGCCCGGCTCGAATTCAATGGACGAGGCATTTTCATCATACCAGCGCTTCATCTCCTCTTGACGGGCCTTCAGGTTGGTTTCGGCCAGTTCCCGGAACTTCCGAGTCTGGTTGTGGAGAGTCAAGAGGTATCGGAAAACATCGGGCGGCGTATCGGAGGCGGCCAGCTCCCAGCCTTCCTTGACCAGGTTGAGGGGGCCTCGCACCGGGTGTCCATATAATAGTTCAAAGGGGCTGAACCCCAGGGACTTCTGGGGTACCTCCCGGTAGGAGAACAGGAGGCATGGCAGCAGAACGTCCCATTTGCGCCGGAGGGGCTCTTCTAGGCCCTTGATCATTCCTTTCAGGGTCCTATTAAATCGCTCCACTAGTCCATTCCCTTGAGGGTGACACGGGGTGGTGAACTTATACGCGACCCCGCACTGTTGCCACAGGGACCGCATATATTTCGATATTAAGTTTGTGCCCCGATCACTGACGACCTCTCGGGGGAAGCCGACTCGGGAGAAGATCCCCATTAGCGCCCGGCCCACTACGGGGGCTGTGATAGTCCGGAGGGGGATAGCTTCTGGGTAGCGGGTGGCATGGTCCACCAGGACGAGGATGAAGCGGTGCCCCTGGGAGGTTGGAGGATCCAGGGGCCCCACGATGTCGATCCCTACTCGCTCGAAGGGAGTGGTCACCACGGGAAACGGTTGGAGTGGGGCCTTGATTTTCCCCCCACTCTTTCCGCTGGCTTGGCAGGTCGGACAGGTTCGGCAGTGGTTGTACACATCGCGGCGCATCTTCGGCCAATAAAAGTTGGTCACCAGGCGGCTGTAGGTTTTGTTCTGCCCCAGGTGCCCGGCGAGGGGCACATCATGTGCCAGGTTTAGGAGAAAGTCTCTGAAGTGGAGGGGGACGACTAGCACTCGGCCGGCCCCCAGCTCGGCGATCTTTTGTTCACTGTACAGGAGGTCCTGGTCCCAATAGATCCAGTGGGACCCCGAGGAGTCTCCTGTGGCTTGCGTGGCAGCTTGTTGTCGGAGTCCCTCAAGGGAAGGACATGTCTTTTGTTCCCGACCGAACTGCTCGCGGGTGGGGACCCCTTCTTGGCGCCACTGGGCTAGTTCGGGAAGGGGCCCGAGCTCGGAAAGTTCTTCATGGCTGGGGCCCTGCGGCCCCAGTTCGGGTTCGGCCGTGGCAGTGGCGGGTGGCGGAGGTGCCGGCTGTAGGAGAGTAGGGTCTGCAATCCTATGATCACCCCAGATTTTTGCTTTTTGCTTCACTGGTTTACGACTTTCCCTGGCTGTGGGCCTGCTAATCAGACCCACAGCCTAGCTGTTCTCTCTACTCCAAATTGTACTCAGGTACTGAATTGGCACTGGGCCCTCTCTTGTGTCCCTGTAACCAGGGCAGAGGTGTACCCAGAAGTCTCCCAGGGGCTGCAGCATGTATTATGCCACCCCTGGGTTGACTAACTAAATCAGACACAACTGGCTGCTTGACAGCTGGGGCAAGGTGGTGTAATCACCCTTTGCTTTAGATATAGTATTCCTATATCTAAACCTAAAATGGACACATATATTCCTATCAGTCACTCCTATGGCAGGCCTTAACAATCCTGAAGCCAGAGTGCGTGGAATAATGTGAAATGGTGCTCTGGCATGAGCTGAGCCCGTTTGCAGCTTGTGGAACCAAGTCCTAATAGCTGTTCCATGATAACGCTATACCATATACTCTTAAGTGCATTATGTACCTCGCGGTCATATGCTAACTTTGGTATAACATTATCAAAACATGTCGAGTAAGGTGTCATACGAATTGGAATACTAACCCCTCGCCAATTCTGGCGACGGGGTTAGCATTCCACCCTTCTAGAGGGACACGACATGTTGGTAACCTGTAACCCCGGTTAAAGTCAGACATAGCCTCAGCTCCACAAGATGGATGCTGCCACCGAGACACAAGTCTGCCCTCCTGCTGCTGGGAGTCCTCCCAGCGCGGGAGGCAAGGACAAAGGGTTTCCTGCCAGGGGCGGTGCCAGCACCGTCCCAGACAGGATTTTGTGTATCCTAGGTAGGCAGGGCTTTAGAGGAAGGTGACTGCAAGTGGCACCCCGGTGCTCACTGTGCATATGCCGGCTAGAACCAGTTCCAGGGGCACACCAGCCCCTGAGCTGGGGAAAGCCCGGCATGGGAGAGGGGTGTAACCACCCCCCTTCCTAGTCCCACCCATAGGGCAGGACTTAGTCGCGTGCCAGCCCCCTTTTGCAGGATAAAGGTAGGAGCAGGCCCCCTTCCAAATCAGATCATCTTTGAATCCTGAATCGACTTTCCACGAAAGGAACTCAAGACTCTTCTCAAGATTTCTCCCTTGTGACTAAGGAGTAGTCATCCTGCAGCAGCAGGCACCATCCAAGCATCGCGGTCTGCTGTAAGTCTCTCCTCTGGATCAAGACTACCCAGCTCGACGAGAACCGGCTTCCCTGGCACCTCTGACCTCTACCTGCATCTTCAGCCCAGCTGAGACTCGTGGGTGTGACGAGACCTCGAGGGACCGGCCATCTTCAAGACTGCACGACGCTTGCCCAGCACGACCACCGAGTGACCCTCGACTGAGTGCTTTGGGGTAAGAGAAGCCCCGACCCTGAGCAGCTCCAGCACCGAAGTTCAGCCCCCTTGCATCCACGAGATCTGCGTGGGGCCCTTCTGCTCTTTTCTGCTCACCGCGTTGTCCAGGTCACTTGCCCGTTGGCTAGTGGCCCTCTGACGACGAACTTCGACGACAAACACCGCTGGTCTGGTTGCTCCAGGCTGGCCCTTGCTCCCCTCCAACAGAGGAGCACCCCGGACCCTCCTGGTCCACTCCAAACGCCATTTTAAGTCCACCGCGTGGGCTTGCATTTGCCAAGACTTGTTGCCCCAATCCTGGGTCCAGCGACGTCGACAGCAGATATCTTCGTGGGACAGCTCGCACCTCCATCCTGGTTGCCGACAACGCCTCCTGGTCCGAGAGACTGCAGAGCCCAGCAGCGCCCACTCACCTGGTCGAGGTGACTTCGTCCGGTGCCACTCTGGTGCCCACCTAAATCACTGGCTAGTGATTCAGAACTTGGTCCCCTCTGCTTACAGGTCTTCCTCTTCCCCGATCCAGGCTTGGATCCCCACGAACTTCTTCACTGGTTGCCTGCCAGCAACTTCTTCCTTCAGGCTCCTGGTTCATCAACGAAGAAACCCGACGACATTTGAACCCTATGCAGTCGCAGCCCCTGGGCTAGGTAAACCGAGTACTCCGGTGCTCCAGCGTAGACCAACTCTTTAAGTGTCTAGATCCACTTTCGTTTTTGACCTACCTAGTCGGGTTCGCCCGAAAATACTAACTTTGCTTTTACTAGCCTCCATAGACTTTTTCCCGCCTTACGCGTGAGAGTTCCCACTCTGCACACGACGTCCCTAGGCCTCCTGCTTGTAATCTAAAGGTTCAGTAGTCCAGTCCTAGCGATCCTAAAGCCTATGAGAATAGTTACTTACCTGCTAGTAATTCGCATTCCACTTTTGTAGTATATGGTTTTTCGTGCCCCTCGGGCATCTGTGTAAATTGTGCGACTTTAAGTATTTCTTTAAGAGTTTTGTTATGTGCTTAGCTCCCTGACTCATAAAGAGTTCAGGGTAGTCTTGTTATAAATAAATATACTTTATTTTTCATAACAACTTGTGTGGTGTCATTTCACTTGGTGTTCAAGGGGTAAATGTGATGGTAAAACAGCTGGCTTAACACGTCCTCTAGAGTTTAGCCTAAAGACTGCACGTGTCCATGCTACTAGGATAGCTGGTCTATCAGGTTGACTTGCAACCAAACATCAATAAGGGTTGTTTGGACTGATACATAGTGATCACTAGAATAGTGAGCACTGCATATCAGGCCAACTTCTCACATTGGTGAGCAGCGGTTGGGATTTGAGCTTGCTGTTGTTTTACCACACGTATCCTAAGAATATCATTTGAAAGATCACATAAGTACTAAGGTACATATAACTTAGCTTAGAATACTCTGAGTTCTACTGAACCAGCTGTTGTAGCTCCTAGGGCTTAGCACACCCTAAACTACAACTCTCAGCAAGGGATCAGTAGGCAAACAAATAGTGTAGGTAAGTGCACCACTTACACCTCACTAGAAAAGCATGTCTACCCAGGGTGAGTCTTCAGAGACTCCCCTTGTGGCTGTTGACCCGCCACAGGTCATCTCAAGATATGCAGCTCTCAATTTCCAGGAGTTGAGACACTTGTGTACCTCCAGGAAATTGAAACAGGGGTCTAACCCCACCACTCCCTTTCTGTTAGGTCTCCTAGAGACATATGATGCTAGGAAAGCCACTCATACAGATGGGAGTATGCCAGCCTTAGAGGGTACCCTTGGTGATCCAGACCTCCTTGACACTGAAAATGCAGTTGAGGAGGTGGAAGAAGAGGACCTCTCTGGGGATGAGGCAGACAAGAGGTCTGAGTTAGTCAGCAGACTTACTAGGGCCAACTTAGACCTATTTAGGGAAGGAGCTGGGGGACCCCCAGTGCTGACCCTAATGAGGCCTAACCTTGGAGTTAGAAGAGATAGATCTCATTCTAGGGACTCCAATAGATCTCTGCACTCTAATGCCTCTTCTCAGAGGAGAAGGATTTCTCCCCAGAGGAGATTGACTTCCCCTCAGAGAAGAGAGCATGAAGCAAGGATGAAACAGGCTAATCTGAGAATTGAAAGGGAAGAACTTGCCCTGGCCAAAGAGAAGCTTGCCTTTGCTAGAGAACAGCAGATGAGTGGGGTAGTCCCCATTGGTGGCAGCAATCTCCCAAGAGATAAAGAAAGGAGTTTAGATACTAAACACCTGAGTAAGATAGTGCCCCCCTTTAAACAAGGGGATGACATCCACAAGTGGATGGCTGCTCTGGAGAGGGCCTGCACTGTCCAGTGCATCCCCCAGAGTCAGTGGGCAGCTATACTGTGGCTCTCATTTGAAGGCAAAGGTAGAGATAAGCTCCTCACTACTAGAGTTGAGGATGCTAACAATTACCAAGTCCTGAAGAATACACTGGTTGATGGGTTTGGCTTAACCACTGAGCAGTACAGGTTGCTGTTCAGGGATACCCAGAAAATACAGTCTCAGGATTGGTCTGACTTTGTGGATTGTGCCACTAAGGCTTTGGAAGGCTGGTTGCTGGGCAGTAAGGTTACTGATTATACAGGGTTGTACAATCTGATCATGAGAGAGCAGATTTTAAATAACTGTCAGAACCAGTTGTTGCATCAGCACCTTGTTGACTCAGATCTGACCTCTCCCCAAGAATTGGGAAAGAAGGCAGACAGATGGGTCAGAACAAGGGTCAAGCAGAACCAGACTCAGAACCAGGGTGGTCAGAAGAAAGCAGACCAGAAGGGTAATAACAAGAGTGAACAAAATGACCAGAAGTCTTCAACAGGTCCCCAACAACCCAAAGAGGGGTCAGGCTACACAGCAGAAAAAGAAGACTCAAGAAGGCCAGTCAACAAGGTGGTGCCAATACTGTAAAAGTAAGTCTCACTGGTTTAGTGAGTGCACCAAGAGAGGAGGGCAAACTCCTACCACTACAGCCCCTAAGGCACCTGCACCCCTTAGTACAGTCAGTAGTGGTAGTGCACCTCCCAAGGGAATAGTTGGGTTAACCTTGGGAACTGAGGGGTCTGACAACTTAGTTGGCACACTCACTCAGGCTGTCCTTGTCTGTACAGGGGATATGGATATGTCCCCTGATGTCAGTCCCAATACTTTGGGCAAATACAGGCAGACACCTTTAATAAATGGCAAAATGGCTCAGGCCTATCGGGACACTTGTGCCAGTGTCACAATGGTGACACCTAACTTTGTGGACCCTGGACAGATCATGCCAGGTACAGATTTCCTGGTGACCAATGCCAGCAACGTCACTACCAGTCATAGTATGGCGATTGTTGCTTTCTCCTGGGGAGGGGTAAGTGGCCAAAAGAAAGTTGTGGTTAGTTCAGACCTCCCAGTGGATTGTTTGTTGGGCAATGATTTGGAGTCATCACTATGGTCAGAAGTGGAGCAGAGGACTCACATGGAAATGTTAGGCTTGCCAGCACATGTGCTTGCTGTGACTAGGTCACAGGCCAGAAGATGCCCCACTGAACAGGTGCTGGATCCTGGAACAATGGACCAGACACCTTCCAAGAAGAAGAGCAGTAGGGTTAAGGCATTGCCTTCCCCCTTGCCCCAGGTTGAGGATCAAGTCTCTGAGGAGGCTGATCTGAGAGAGCTGAGGGAAACTGAGCCTAAAGAACTTGAACTTGATCAAGTTGAGTTTCTGGGCTCAGGGGGACCCTCCAGAGAAGACCTGGGGAAGGCACAGTTAGACTGCCCTTCCCTTGAACCCCTCAGACAGCAGGCTGCTGCTGAGGCTGCAGGGAACGCCACAGGTGCCCACAAGGTATACTGGGAAGATGGACTCCTGTACTCTGAGTCAAGAGACCCCAAGCCTGGTGCAACCAGGAGGCTGGTCATCCCCTTGTCTCAGAGGGGTTTCCTTCTCACCTTGGCCCATGAGATTCCCCTTGCAGGTCACTTAGGCCAGACAAAGACTTGGGACAGACTTGTCTCACACTTTCACTGGCCTCACATGAATGAGAATACCAAGGAGTTTTGTCGCTCCTGTGTCACTTGCCAAGCCAGTGGTAAGTCAGGTGGCACAACAAAGGCCCCCTCATACCACTACCTGTGGTGGGGGTTCCCTTTGAAAGAGTGGGGATTGACATTGTTGGTCCAATGGAACCCCAGACAGCATCAGGGCACAAGTTTATACTGGTGGTAGTGGATCATGCCACCAGGTATCCTGAAGCTATTCCACTTAGGACCACTACAGCACCTGTAGTGGCAAGGGCCCTAGTTGGAGTGTTCTCCAGAGTGGGCTTCCCTAAGGAGGTTGTTTCTGACAGAGGTGCAAACTTCATGTCAGGATATCTGACTGCAATGTGGAAGGAATGTGGTGTCAACTACAAGTTCAACACACCCTATCATCCACAGTGCAATGGGCTTGTTGAGAGATTCAACAGGACCCTCAAAGGGATGATTCATGGACTACCTGAAAAGCTCAGGCGTAGATGGGATGTCCTGATACCCTGCCTCCTGTTTGCTTACAGAGAGGTCCCACAGAAGGGGGTTGGCTACAGCCCTTTTGAACTTCTGTATGGGCATCCTGTAAGAGGACCCCTGTGTTTGGTAAAGGAAGGATGGGAGAGACCTCTCAAAAAGCCTGCAACCAACATAGTGGACTATGTACTTGGTCTCCGCTCCAGGATGGCTGAATACATGGAGAAGGCATCTAAAAACCTTGAAGCCAGCCAAGAACTCCAAAAAGCTTGGCATGACCAGAAGGCTGTCCTGACTGTGTACAAGCCTGGACAGAAAGTGTGGGTGCTGGAGCCAGTGGCCCCAGCAGCCCTCAAAGACAAATGGTCTGGGCCCCACACAATCATTGAGCAAAAGGGAGAGGTCACCTACCTGGTGGACCTTGGAACTCCCAGGAGCCCCCTCAGGGTGCTCCATGTGAACAGGCTCAAGGCATATGTCGACAGGAAGGACATGAGCTTGCTCATGGCCACAGATGAGGGACAGGAGGAGGAGAGTGACCCTCTCCCAGACCTGCTCACTCAGAATCCTGATGATGGGTCAGTAGATGGTGTTGTCTTTTGTGGCAGCCTCTCTGAACATCAGAAACAGGATTGTAGACAAGTTCTGCAATCCTTTAGACATATGTTCTCTCTGACACCCAGTCAAACTGATTGGTGTACCCATGAAGTTGACACTGGAGACAGTCTGCCTGTCAAGAGTAAAATCTACAGACAGCCTGATCATGTCAGAGACTGCATCAAGACAGAAGTGCAGAAAATGTTGGAGCTGGGAGTCATTGAACCCTCAGATAGCCCTTGGGCTAGTCCAGTAGTTCTAGTGCCAAAGCCTCACACCCAGGGTGGTAAGAGAGAGATGAGGTTTTGCGTAGACTACAGGGGTCTCAATGCAGTCACTAAGACTGATGCCCACCCAATACCAAGGGCAGATGAACTTATAGATAGATTGGCTTCTGCCAACTACTTAAGTACATTTGACCTGACAGCTGGGTATTGGCAAATCAGGTTAGCTGAGGAAGCCAAGCCCAAGACAGCATTTTCTACCCCTGGTGGACATTATCAGTTTGTGGTAATGACCTTTGGTTTGAAAAATGCACCTGCCACCTTCCAAAGGCTGGTGAATCAAGTCCTCACTGGGCTGGATGACTTCTGTGCAGCATATCTAGATGATATTGCTGTCTTTAGCTCCACCTGGGAGGATCACCTGGTCCACCTGAGGAAAGTGTTAGAGGCTCTGCAAAAGGCAGGCCTCACTATCAAGGCCACCAAGTGCCAGATAGGGCAGACACAGGTTGTATACCTGGGCCACCTTGTAGGTGGAGGCCAGGTTCAGCCACTGGAGAGCAAGATCCAGACCATCAAGGACTGGGCTCCTCCAACCACCCAGACTCAGGTTCGAGCTTTCTTGGGCCTGACTGGTTATTACAGGAAATTTGTCAGAAATTATGGATCTATTGTGACTCCACTTAATGACCTGACAAGTAAAAAGATGCCAAAGAAAGTTCAGTGGACAGCAAGCTGTCAGAAAGCATTCGATGACCTAAAGCAGGCCATGTGCACAGCACCTATCCTAAAGAGTCCAGACTTCTCCAAATCATTCATTGTCCAAACAGATGCTTCTGAGTTGGGTGTGCGAGCTGTTCTATCTCAGCTGAATTTTGATGGCAACGACCAGCCCATTGCTTTTATTAGCAGAAGGCTGACCCCCAGAGAGAAAAAGTGGTCAGCTATTGAGAGGGAGGCCTTTGCTGTGGTTTGGGCCCTGAAGAAGCTGAGGCCATACTTGTTTGGCACTCACTTCAGCATTCAGACCGACCATAAGCCCCTCTTGTGGCTAAATCAGATGAAGGGTGAAAACCCCAAACTGCTTATGTGGTCCATTTCCCTACAGGGGATGGATTTTACAGTGGAGCATAGACCTGGCACTGATCATGGCAATGCAGATGGGCTCTCCAGGTATTTCCACTTAGAGCAAGAAGACTCACCTGGTCAAGGTTAGTTTATTGTCCCAAAGTTTGGGGGGGGGTCATGTAGGAGAGTAGGGTCTGCAATCCTATGATCACCCCAGATTTTTGCTTTTTGCTTCACTGGTTTACGGCTTTCCCTGGCTGTGGGCCTGCTAATCAAACCCACAGCCTAGCTGTTCTCTCTACTCCAAATTGTACTCAGGTACTGAATTGGCACTGGGCCCTCTCTTGTGTCCCTGTAACAAGGGCAGAGGTGTACCCAGAAGTCTCCCAGGGGCTGCAGCATGTATTATGCCACCCCTGGGTTGACTAACTAAATCAGACACAACTGGCTGCTTGACAACTGGGGCAAGGTGGTGTAATCACCCTTTGCTTTAGATATAGTATTCCTATATCTAAACCTAAAATGGACACATATATTCCTATCAGTCACTCCTATGGCAGGCCTTAACAATCCTGAAGGCAGAGTGCGTGGAATAATGTGAAATGGTGCTCTGGCATGAGCTGAGCCCGTTTGCAGCTTGCGGAACCAAGTCTTAATAGCTGTTCCATGATAACGCTATACCATATACTCTTAAGTGCATTATGTACCTTGCGGTCATATGCTAACTTTGGTCTAACATTATCAAAACATGTCGAGTAAGGTGTCATACGAATTGGAATACTAACCCCTCGCCAATTCTGGTGACGGGGTTAGCATTCTACCCTTCTAGAGGGACACGACATGTTGGTAACCTGTAACCCCGGTTAAAGTCAGACATAGCCTCAGCTACACAAGATGGATGCTGCCACCGAGACACAAGTCTGCCCTCCTGCTGCTGGGAGTCCTCCCAGCGCGGGAGGCAAGGACAAAGGGTTTCCTGCCAGGGGCGGTGCCAGCACCGTCCCAGACAGGATTTGTGTATCCTAGGTAGGCAGGGCTTTAGAGGAAGGTGACTGCAAGTGGCACCCCGGTGCTCACTGTGCATATGCCGGCTAGAATCAGTTCCAGGGGCACACCAGCCCCTGAGCTGGGGAAAGCCCGGCATGGGAGAGGGGTGTAACCACCCCCTTCCTAGTCCGACCCATAGGGCAGGACTTAGTCGCGTGCCAGCCCCCTTTTGCAGGATAAAGGTAGGAGCAGGCCCCCTTCCAAATCAGATCATCTTTGAATCCTGAACCGACTTTCCACGAAAGGAACTCAAGACTCTTCTCAAGATTTCTCCCTTGTGACTAAGGAGTAGTCACCCTGCAGCAGCAGGCACCATCCAAGCATCGCGGTCTGCTGTAAGTCTCTCCTCCGAATCAAGACTACCCAGCTCGACGAGAACCGGCTTCCCTGGCACCTCTGACCTCTACCTGCATCTTCAGCCCAGCTGAGACCCGTGGGTGTGACGAGACCTCGAGGGACCGGCCATCTTCAAGACTGCACGACGCTTGCCCAGCACGACCACCGAGTGACCCTCGACTGAGTGCTTTGGGGTAAGAGAAGCCCCGACCCTGAGCAGCTCCAGCACCGAAGTTCAGCCCCCTTGCATCCACGAGATCTGCGTGGGGCCCTTCTGCTCTTTTCTGCTCACCGCGTTGTCCAGGTCACTTGCCCGTTGGCTAGTGGCCCTCTGACGACGAACTTCGATGACAAACACCGCTGGTCTGGTTGCTCCAGGCTGGCCCTTGCTCCCCTCCAACAGAGGAGCACCCCGGACCCTCCTGGTCCACTCCAGACGCCATTTTAAGTCCACCGCGTGGGCTTGCATTTGCCAAGACTTGTTGCCCCAATCCTGGGTCCAGCGACGTCGACAGCAGATATCTTCGTGGGACAGCTCGCACCTCCATCCTGGTCGCCGACAACGCCTCCTGGTCCGAGAGACTGCAGAGCCCAGCAGCGCCCACTCACCTGGTCGAGGTGACTTCGTCCGGTGCCACTCTGGTGCCCACCTAAATCACTGGCTAGTGATTCAGAACTTGGTCCCCTCTGCTTACAGGTCTTCCTCTTCCCCGATCCAGGCTTGGATCCCCACGAACTTCTTCACTGGTCGCCTGCCAGCAACTTCTTCCTTCAGGCTCCTGGTTCATCAACGAAGAAACCCGACGACATTTGAACCCTATGCAGCCGCAGCCCCTGGGCTAGGTAAACCGAGTACTCCGGTGCTCCAGCGTAGACCAACTCTTTAAGTGTCTAGATCCACTTTCGTTTTTGACCTACCTAGTCGGGTTTGCCCGAAAATACTAACTTTGCTTTTACTAGCCTCCATAGACTTTTTCCCGCCTTACGCGTGAGAGTTCCCACTCTGCACACGACGTCCCTAGGCCTCCTGCTTGTAATCTAAAGGTTCAGTAGTCCAGTCCTAGCGATCCTAAAGCCTATGAGAATAGTTACTTACCTGCTAGTAATTCGCATTCCACTTTTGTAGTATATGGTTTTTCGTGCCCCTCGGGCATCTGTGTAAATTGTGCGACTTTAAGTATTTCTTTAAGAGTTTTGTTATGTGCTTAGCTCCCTGACTCATAAAGAGTTCAGGGTAGTCTTGTTATAAATAAATATACTTTATTTTTCATAACAACTTGTGTGGTGTCCTTTCACTTGGTGTTCAAGGGGTAAATGTGATGGTAAAACAGCTGGCTTAACACGCCCTCTAGAGTTTAGCCTAAAGACTGCACGTGTCCATGCTACTAGGATAGCTGGTCTATCAGGTTGACTTGCAACCAAACATCAATAAGGGTTGTTTGGACTGATTGTGAGAAGTTGGCCTGATATGCAGTGCTCACTATTCTAGTGATCACTATGTATCAGTCCAGACAACCCTTATTGATGATTGGTTGTAAGTCAACCTTATAGACCAGCTATCCTAGTAGCATGGATACGAGCAGTCTAAGGCTAAGACTCTAGAGGGCGTGTTAAGCCAGCTGTTTTACCATCACATATACCCCTTGAACACCAAGTTAAAGGACACCACACAAGTTGTTATGAAAATAAACGTATATTTATTTCTAACAAGACTACCCTGGCTCTTTATGAGACAGGGAGCTAAGCACACAACAAAACTCTTATGAAAATACTTAAAGTCGCACAATTTACACAAATGCCTGAGGGGCACGAAAAACCATATACACAAGAAGTGGAATGCGAAATTACTAGCAGGTAAGTACTATTCTCATAGGCTTTAGAATCGCTAGGACTGGACTACTGAACCTTTAGATTACAAGCAGGAGGCCTAGGGACGTCGTTTGCAGAGTGGGAACTCTCACGCGTAAGGCGGGAAAAAGTCTATGGAGGCTAGTAAAGACAAAGTTACTGTTCTCGGGCGAACCCGACTAGGTAGGTCAAAAACGAAAGTGGATCCGGACACTTAGAGTGTTGGACTACGCTGGAGCACCGGAGTACTCGGTTTACCTAGCACAGGGGCTGCGGCTGCATAGGGTTCAAGTGGCGTCGGAAACCCTTGTTGACGAACCAGGAGCCTGAAGAAAGAAGTTGCTGGCAGGCGGCCAGTGAAGAAGTTCGTGGTGATCCAAGCCTGGATCAGGGAAGAAGAAGACCTGTAAGCAGAGGGGACCAAGTTCTGAATCACTAGCCAGTGATTTAGGGGGGGGCACCAGGATGGCACCGGACGAAGTCACCTCGACCAGGTGAGTGGACGCTGCTGGGCTCTGCAGTCTCTCGGACCAGGAGGCGTTGTCGGCGACCAGGATGGAGGTGCGAGCTGTCCCACAAAGGTGTCTGCTGTCGACGTCGCTGGACCCAGGATTGGGGCAACAAGTCTTGGCAAACGCAAGCCCACGCGGTGGACTTAAAATGGACTCTGGAGTGGACCAGGAGGGTCCAGGGTGCTCCTCTGTTGGAGGGGAGCAAGGGCTAGTCTGGGGCAACCAGACCAGCGGTGTTTGTCGCCGTGAAGCGTCGTAAAAGGGTCACTAGCCAACGGGCAAGTGACCTGGACAACGCGGTGAGCAGCAAAGAGCAGAAGGGCCCCACGCAGATCTCGTGGATGCAGGGGGGCTGAACTTTGGTGCTGGAGCTGCTCAGGGTCGGGGCTTCTCTTACCCCAAAGCACTCAGTCGAGGGTCACTCGGTGGTCGTGCTGGACAAGCGTCGGGCAGTCTTGATGATGGCCGGTCCCTCGAGGTCTCGTCGCACCCACGGGTCTCAGCTGGGCTGAAGATGTAGGTTGAGGTCAGAGGTGCCAGGGAAGCCGGTTCTCGTCGAGCTGGGCAGTCTTGATCCGGAGGAGAGACTTACAGCAGACCGCGATGCTTGGTTGGTGCCTGCTGCTGCAGGGTGACTACTCCTTAGTCACAAGGGAGAAATCTTAGGAAGAGTCTTGAGTTCCTCTCGTAGAAAGTCGGTTCAGGATTCAAAGATTGATCTAATTTGGAAGGGGGCCTGCTCCTACCTTTATCCTGCAAAAGGGGACTGGCACGCGACTAAGTCCTGCCCTATGGGTGGGACTAGGAAGGGGGGTGGTTACACCCCTCTCCCATGCCGGGCTTTCCCCAGCTCAGGGGCTGGTGTGCCCCTGGAACTGGTTCTAGCCGGCATATGCACAGTGAGCACCGGGGTGCCACTTGCAGTCACCTTCCTCTAAAGCCCTGCCTACCTAGGATACACAAAATCCTGTCTGGGACGGTGCTGGCACCGCCCCTGGCAGGAAACCCTTTGTCCTTGCCTCCCGCGCTGGGAGGACTCACAGCAGCAGGAGGGCAGACTTGTGTCTCGGTGGCAGCATCCATCTTGTGGAGCTGAGGCTATGTCTGACTTTAACCGGGGTTACAGGTTACCAACATGTCGTGTCCCTCTAGAAGGGTGGAAGGCTAACCCCGTCGCCAGAATTGGCGAGGGGTTAGTAGTCCAATTCATATGACACCTTACTCAACATGTTTTGATAATGTTATACCAAAGTTAGCATTTGACCGCGAGGTACATAATGCACCTAAGAGTATATGGTATAGCGTTATCATGGAACAGCTATTAGGACTTGGTTCCGCAAGCTGCAAACGGGCTCAGCTCATGCCAGAGCACCATTTCACATTATTCCAAGCACTCTGCCTTCAGGATTGTTAAGGCCTGCCATAGGAGTGACTGATAGGAATATATGTGTCCATTTTAGGGTTAGATATAGGAATACTATATCTAAAGCAAAGGGTGATTACACCACCTTGCCTCAGCTGTCAAGCAGCCAGTTGTGTCAGTTTTGGATGGCCAGCCAGGGGTGGCATAATACATGCTGCAGCCCCTGGTAGGCCCTGTGTGCACCTATGCCCTGGGTACCTAAGGTACACTGTACAGGGGCTGATAAGGTGACTCAGTATCCAATTAGATATGTACCTAAGGTACATGGAATCCATTTTACAGAGAGAGCAGGGGTCCTGGGGTCCTGAATAGCAGGGCCCCAGGTCAACTAAGTCAGAAAACCAGCAAAACACCAGGCAAAAAGTTGGGGGCAACCATAGTCAGGGATCTACCTTCCTACACTGATACATAGTGATCACTAGAATAGTGAGCACTGCATATCAGGCCAACTTCTTACACCGGCCATTCAGGTTCTTCGGGCAGATTGTCTTCGGTTGGGACGGCGTCCCGGGTGGACATGGATCGGGTCGTTACGCAAACCCATTCAGGAAGGCCTAGCATCCCCAGATGCTCTCTTCTCTCGATCTATGTCCAGGGGGAACTTTCCAGGTCGTTCCCTAGGAGGCAGTCTACCGGGGCATAGTCTCGGACGGTGACTTTCAGCAGGCCGGACACTCCTCCCCACTCGAAGGGGATGCGGGCCATCTGGCACAGGCTCTCGGAATTGTCCGCGGACCGGACAGGGCACAGAACGTGGGGCAAGATTTGTTCTGGGGTCACCAGATGGCAGCGGACGGCGGTTATGCTGGCCCCCGTGTCGCGGAGAGCCTCGGCCAGGGGTCCGTTAATGGTGACCCACTGGCGGTACTTCTGGGTGTTGACCGGAATCTGGTCTCGGGGGATCATGTCTTTGTCGCCCAGGGAGGCGAGGCACATGGCCGCGGACTCCCATTCTTCTGGTTCCATAGGGACCTCTTCTTCTTCGTCCCTTTCTTCGCTCAGAGCAGCTGCCGTGATTTGTCGGCCGGGGGGCCCGGTGGTGCCGGGCCGCTGGTTCATGGGGCAGAGAGGATCATTGGCATAGTGACCCAACCGTTGGCATCTGTGGCACGTAACGTTGGGGCGTGGCCCCGGTCGGGCTGGATGGGCCCCCCTTGGGCTGGCGGCTGGTGTAGAGGAGGCGGGCGAAGACCCCGGCGGGAGGTCTCGGCCTCGGCTGATGCCAGACCCGCCGCCTCGCGGCCGGTGGTTCCCCGTCCGTATTCTCCTGTGGTGTTCCGGTGGACGCGGTTGCTCGCCCACCGATCTGCTTCGACCGCTAGCTTCCGCGGCTTGGTCAACTTGCTGTTGAGGAGGTGCTGTCGTAGTTCAATGAAGCAGTTGTTGGAGAGGTGCTCCCATAACATCAGGTCGACCAACTGCTGGTAGGTAGTGACCTGACTGCCTTTGACCCACCCCTCGAAGGCTCTGCTAAAAAAGTTCACATATTCTACCCAAGTGGTACCGGGGATATTTTTTACAGTCTCGGAACCTCTGCCGGTACATTTCGGGGGTGAGTCCGTAGCGCGTGAGTAGGGCCGTTCTCATGTGTTCATAGGAGGTCATTTCGGTGTCAGGGAGTTCCAGCAGGGCGTCTCTCCCTTCGTTGACGAACTTTCCCCACAGGCCGACGCCCCAATCCTTCAGGGGCACCCGATGGGCGGTCATGGCCACCTCGTAGGCTTTGAACCATTGTTGGATATCATCGTTCTTGTAGTATTCTTTGACTACATCTTTCGGTAGGTGAACCTTGGCGTCCACGGGAGGGGCCGCGGTCTTGGCCCCGGCCGCCCTATCTTCGTTGATCTTGGCCTTGATTTCTAGTTCTCTCAGGCCTCGTTCGTGTTCATAGGCTAGTCGTTTTTCTTCGAGGTCACGTTGTCTCCGTTTCTCTTCTAGATCCCCCTCCAGCCGTAGTTGCTCGAGGGCTATCTTTTTCTCCGCTAGCTGGAGTTCTCCGTCTAGCCGGAGTCGTGCAAGTTCCACTTCGTGTAGTCGGTTGCGCTTTCGTTCTCGAGCGTCTTCATAGATGAGGTCCGCGTTTAGTGTTGCGGTTCTTTCCCCCGTCGGGGGTGCGCTGGTTTCCTGTTGCCCGTTCGGGCCATTCTCCTCTTGGGGTGGTCTGTCTCGGGTTTCCACCCAGGCTTGTAGGGCCGATTTAAGTCCTCTTTTGTGCTCAGGCCAGTGGTAGCGATACCCATGTCTTTACAGAATTGTTTTAGTTCTTTGTGGCTGTATTCTTCTATCTTCTCTTTCTGGAATTCGGCAGGTAGGTTGGTTCCTTGGGTCGTCATGGTCTCTGTGTGTTTTTCCGTCGTAGCGGTTAGATCACTCTCTGTACGATTTTGCGTTGGCTCGGATCGCAGCGCCTGCCACCAATGTTAGAAAGGCGAACCCGGGGGAGGCAGAAGGTGTCTGACTGACCACCCCTAGGTCTACCCCTCCTTCAGAGAAGGGACCGAGCGATGTCGAGAGGCCTCCGACGGGAGGGCCCTCTCCTAGAATCGTACAGCAGAGTAACCACACCACTACAAATATACACCACACGTAGATAGAGTTTTCAATCTTTATCGGGCAAGAAGTATCGGTTCAATATATACAGCAGATCCAGAGATCTGGAAAGTCTTGTGGCAAGGGGCAAGGTAGCGGGACAGTCTTATAGATGGTCGGTTGCAATGGGACCCTACGCACAGCTCTCAATCCTCGAGCTGGGGGGTTCCGGAAGGTGGGGCCGCGGCAGCGCCAGCAGGCTCCAAGATGGTTCAGCGAGCGTGGACCGCGGCGGCGCCAGCAGGTCCCAAGATGGTTCAGTGAGTGTGGACCGCGGCAGCGCCAGCAAGTTCCAAGATGGTTCAGCGAGTGTGGACCGCGGCAGCGCCAGCAGGTTCCAAGATGGTTCAGCGAGTGGGGACCGCAGCAGCGCCAGCAGGTTCCAAGATGGTTCAGCGAGTGTGGACCGCGGCAGCGCCAGAAGGCTCCAAGATGGTTACAGCAAAGATGGACCGCGGCAGCGCCAGCAGGCTCCAAGGTGGTTACAGCGAAGATGGACCGCGGCAGCGCCAGCAGGTTCCGAGATGGTTCAGCGAGGGTGGGCCGCGGCAGCGCCAGCAGGCTCCAAGGTGGTTACAGCGAAGATGGACCGCGGCAGCGCCAGCAGGTTCCAGGTAGAGCAGCAAGGGGAGTTCGTCTCAGGGTCAGCCGCGACAGCGTCAGCAGGGCTTCTCGACTCCTGGATACAACTGCCGTCCTACTCCGGGGCTGGCCCAGATATAGGTCTGGAGTCCTTTGATGTCCGGACCCTCTCGCCTGGGGGTCAGAGGGGCGGGGATGATGGTGTCCAGACACCCAGCAGGGGGGTGGAGCCGGAGCCCAGAGAGGCCGGAGGGTGATCGAAGCCAGGCATCCGGGGATGGTTGGAGAGCCATCGAAACTCCTCTCTCCTTGTCTCTGGTTGAGTGGCCACTCTACCACCCGGAGGGTTCTTGGTGCCTCTATGGCGGGCTCGCTGGGGCCGTGGCCGGGGCTGGTCCGGGACCACGTGTCTGTGACGTGATGGGCCCAAGATGGCGGCGGCCTGGAATGAGGGTCCGGGGTGGGCACCGGACCGGTAATGCTGGGGCGGCCTGAGGGTGTCGTGTCATTGGTTGTGGGCCGCCGGGTGGCGGATCTGGTGGTTTGGAGGGCGTGCAGAGGTGTGCCCGAGGCCGACCCGGGCTGGATGGAGGGCCGATGTCGTCCGGGGCCCGCCGTGCGGGAGGGGTAGGACCACGCCACGAGGCCGGGTCCAACACGGGGTCTGGTGGGCTCAGAGCCGGGGTCTGGTGGACTCAAAGCCGGGGTCTGGTGGACTCAAAGCCGGGGTCCGGTGGACTCAAAGCCGGGGTCTGGTGGGCTCAAAGCCGGGGTCTGGTGGGCTCAAAGCCGGGGTCTGGTGGGCTCAAAGCCAGGGTCTGGTGGGTTCAAAGCCGGGGTCTGGTAGACTCAAAGCCGGGGTCTGGTGGGCTCAAAGCCGGGGTCCGATGGGCTCAAAGCCGGGGTCTGGTGGACTCAAAGCCGGGGTCTGGTGGACTCAAAGCCGGGGTCTGGTGGACTCAAAGCCGGGGTGTGGTGGGCTCAGAGCCGGGGTCTGGTGGACTCAAAGCCGGGGTCTGGTGGGCTCAAAGCCGGGGTCTGGTGGGCTCAGAGCCGGGGTCTGGTGGACTCAAAGCCGGGGTCTGGTGGACTCAAAGCCGGGGTCTGGTAGGTTCACAGCCGGGGTCTGGTGGGTTCAAAGCCGGGGTCTGGTGGGTTCAAAGCCGGGGTCTGGTGGGTTCAAAGCCGGGGTCTGGTGGGCTCAGAGCCGGGGTCTGGTGGACTCAAAGCCGGGGTCTGGTGGACTCAAAGCCGGGGACTGGTGGACTCAAAGCCGGGGTCTGGTGGGCTCAAAGCCGGGGTCTGGTGGACTCAAAGCCGGGGTCTGGTGGACTCAAAGCCGGGGTCTGGTGGGCTCAGAGCCGGGGTCTGGTGGGTTCAAATCCGGGGTCTGGTGGACTCAAAGCCGGGGTCTGGTGGGCTCAAAGACGGGGTCTGGTGGACTCAAAGCCGGGGTCTGGTGGACTCAAAGCCGGGGTCTGGTGGACTCAAAGCCGGGGTCTGGTGGACTCAAAGCCGGGGTCTGGTAAACTCAAAGCCGGGGTCTGGTGGACTCAAAGCCGGGGTCTGGTGGACTCAAAGCCGGGGTCTGGTGGGCTCAAAGCCAGGGTCTGGTGGACTCAAAGCCAGGGTCTGGTGGGCTCTAAGCCGGGGTTTGGTGGGATCAAAGCCAGGGTCTGGTGGGCTCAGAGCCGGGGTCTGGTGGACTCAAAGCCGGGGTCTGGTGGACTCAAAGCCGGGGTCTGGTGGACTCAAAGCCGGGGTCTGGTGGGCTCAAAGCCGGGGTCTGGTGGGCTCAGAGCCGGGGTCTGGTGGACTCAAAGCCGGGGTCTGGTGCACTCAAAGCCGGGGTCTGGTGCACTCAAAGCCGGGGTCTGGTGGGCTCAAAGCCGGGGTCTGGTGGACTCAAAGCCAGGGTCTGGTGGGCTCAAAGCCGGGGTCTGGTGGACTCAAAGCCGGGGTCGGGTGGACTCAAAGCCGGGGTCTGGTGGACTCAAAGTCGGGGTCTGGTGGACTCAAAGCCGGGGTCTGGTGGATTCGAAGCCGGGGTCTGGTAGGCTCAGAGCTGGGGTCTGGTGGACTCAAAGCCGGGGTCTGGTGGGCTCAGAGCTGGGGTCTGGTGGGTTCAAAGCCGGGGTCTGGTGGACTCAGAGCCGGGGTCTGGTGGGCTCAGAGCCGGGGTCTGGTGGGCTCAAAGCCGGGGTCTGGTGGGTTTAAAGCCGGGGTCTGGTGGACTCAAAGCCGGGGTCTGGTGGACTCAAAGCCGGGGTCTGGTGGGTTCAAAGCCGGGGTCTGGTGGACTCAAAGCCGGGGTCTGGTGGGCTCAAAGCCAGGGTCTGGTGGAATCAAAGCCGGGGTCTGGTGGGCTCAAAGCTGGGGTCTGGTGGGTTCAAAGCCGGGGTCTGGTGGGCTCAGAGCCGGGGTCTGGTGGACTCAAAGCCGGGGTCTGGTGGGCTCAAAGCCGGGGTCTGGTGGGCTCAAAGCCGGGGTCTGGTGGACTCAAAGCCGGGGTCTGGTGGACTCAAAGCCGGGGTCTGGTGGGCTCTAAGCCGGGGTTTGGTGGGATCAAAGCCGGGGTCTGGTGGACTCAAAGCCGGGGTCTGGTGGACTCAAAGCCGGGGTCTGGTGGACTCAAAGCCGGGATCTGGTGGGCTCAAAGCCGGGGTCTGGTGGGCTCAGAGCCGGGGTCTGGTGGACTCAAAGCCGGGGTCTGGTGCACTCAAAGCCGGGGTCTGGTGCACTCAAAGCCAGGGTCTGGTGGGCTCAAAGCCGGGGTCTGGTGGACTCAAAGCCGGGGTCCGGTGGACTCAAAGCCGGGGTCTGGTGGACTCAAAGTCGGGGTCTGGTGGACTCAAAGCCGGGGTCTGGTGGATTCGAAGCCGGGGTCTGGTGGGCTCAGAGCTGGGGTCTGGTGGACTCAAAGCCGGGGTCTGGTGGGCTCAGAGCTGGGGTCTGGTGGGTTCAAAGCCGGGGTCTGGTGGACTCAGAGCCGGGGTCTGGTGGGCTCAGAGCCGGGGTCTGGTGGGTTCAAAGCCGGGGTCTGGTGGACTCAAAGCCGGGGTCTGGTGGACTCAAAGCCGGGGTCTGGTGGGTTCAAAGCCGGGGTCTGGTGGACTCAAAGCCGGGGTCTGGTGGGCTCAAAGCCGGGGTCTGGTGGACTCAAAGCCGGGGTCTGGTGGGCTCAAAGCCGGGGTCTGGTGGGTTCAAAGCCGGGGTCTGGTGGGCTCAGAGCCGGGGTCTGGTGGACTCAAAGCCGGGGTCTGGTGGGCTCAAAGCCGGGGTCTGGTGGGCTCAAAGCCGGGGTCTGGTGGACTCAAAGCCGGGGTCTGGTGGACTCAAAGCCGGGGTCTGGTGGACTCAAAGCCGGGGTCTGGTGGGCTCAGAGCCGGGGTCTGGTGGACTCAAAGCCGGGGTCTGGTGGACTCAAAGCCGGGGTCTGGTGGGCTCAAAGCCGGGGTCTGGTGGACTCAAAGCCGGGGTCTGGTGGGCTCAGAGCCGGGGTCTGGTGGACTCAAAGCCGGGGTCTGGTGCACTCAAAGCCGGGGTCTGGTGCACTCAAAGCCGGGGTCTGGTGGGCTCAAAGCCGGGGTCCGGTGGACTCAAAGCCGGGGTCCGGTGGACTCAAAGTCGGGGTCTGGTGGACTCAAAGTCTGGGTCTGGTGGACTCAAAGCCGGGGTCTGGTGGATTCGAAGCCGGGGTCTGGTGGGCTCAGAGCTGGGGTCTGGTGGACTCAAAGCCGGGGTCTGGTGGGCTCAGAGCTGGGGTCTGGTGGGTTCAAAGCCGGGTCTGGTGGACTCAGAGCCGGGGTCTGGTGGGCTCAGAGCCGGGGTCTGGTGGGCTCAAAGCCGGGGTCTGGTGGGTTCAAAGCCGGGGTCTGGGGGACTCAAAGCCGGGGTCTGGTGGACTCAAAGCCGGGGTCTGGTGGGTTCAAAGCCGGGGTCTGGTGGACTCAAAGCCGGGGTCTGGTGGGCTCAAAGCCAGGGTCTGGTGGACTCAAAGCTGGGGTCTGGTGGGTTCAAAGCCGGGGTCTGGTGGGCTCAGAGCCGGGGTCTGGTGAGCTCAAAGCCGGGGTCTGGTGGGCTCAGAGCCGGGGTCTGGTGGACTCAAAGCCGGGGTCTGGTGGACTCAAAGCCAGGGTCTGGTGGGCTCAGAGCCGGGGTCTGGTGGGCTCAAAGCCGGGGTCTGGTGGACTCAAAGCTGGGGTCTGGTGGGCTCAAAGCCAGGGTCTGGTGGGTTCAAATCCGGGGTCTGGTGGGCTCAGAGCCGGGGTCTGGTGGGCTCAAAGCCAGGGTCTGGTGGACTCAAAGCCGGGGTCTGGTGGGCTCAAAGCCGGGGTCTGGTGGGCTCAAAGCCGGGGTCTGGTGAGCTCAAAGCCAGGGTCTGGTGGACTCAAAGCCGGGGTCTGGTGGACTCAAAGCCGGGGTCTGGTGGACTCAAAGCCGGGGTCTGGTGGGCTCAAAGCTGGGGTCTGGTGGGTTCAAAGCCGGGGTCTGGTGGACTCAAAGCCGGGGTCTGGAGGGCTTAAAGCCGGGGTCTGGTGGACTCAAAGCCGGGGTCTGGTGGACTCAAAGCCGGGGTCTGGTGGACTCAAAGCCGGGGTCTGGTAGACTCAAAGCCGGGGTCTGGTGGACTCAAAGCCGGGGTCTGGTGGACTCAAAGCCGGGGTCTGGTGGGCTCAAAGCCAGGGTCTGGTGGACTCAAAGCCAGGGTCTGGTGGGCTCTAACCCGGGGTTTGGTGGGATCAAAGCCGGGGTCTGGTGGGCTCAGAGCCGGGGTCTGGTGGACTCAAAGCCGGGGTCTGGTGGACTCAAAGCCGGGGTCTGGTGGGCTCAAAGCCGGGGTCTGGTGGACTCAAAGCCGGGGTCTGGTGGACTCAAAGCCGGGGTCTGGTGCACTCAAAGCCGGGGTCTGGTGCACTCAAAGCCCGGTCTGGTGGGCTCAAAGCCGGGGTCTGGTGGACTCAAAGCCGGGGTCTGGTGGACTCAAAGCCAGGGTCTGGTGGGCTCAGAGCCGGGGTCTGGTGGGCTCAAAGCCGGGGTCTGGTGGGCTCAAAGCCGGGGTCTGGTGGGCTCAAAGCCGGGGTCTGGTGGACTCAAAGCCGGGGTCCGGTGGACTCAAAGCCGGGGTCCGGTGGACTCAAAGCCGGGCTCCGGTGGGCTCAAAGCCGGGGTCTGGTGGGCTCAAAGCCGGGGTCTGGTGGGCTCAAAGCTGGGGTCTGGTGGACTCAAAGCCGGGGTTTGGTGGGCTCAAAGCCGGGGTCTGGTGGACAAAAAGCTGGGGTCTGGTGGACTCAAAGCCGGGGTTTGTTGGGCTCAAAGCCGGGGTCTGGTGGATTCAAAGCCGGGGTCTGGTGGGCTCAAAGCCGGGGTCCGGTGGACTCAAAGCCGGGGTCTGGTGGGCTCAAAGCCGTGGTCTGGTGGACTCAAAGCTGGGGTCTGGTCGGCTCAAAGCCGGGGTCTGGTGGGCTCAGAGCCGGGGTCTATTGGACTCAAAGCCGGGGTCTGGTGGACTCAAAGCCAGGGTCTGGTGGGCTCAGAGCCGGGGTCTGGTGGACTCAAAGCCGGGGTCTGGTGGACTCAAAGCCGGGGTCTGGTGGGCTCAAAGCCAGGGTCTGGTGGGCTCAAAGCCGGGGTCTGGTGGGCTCAAAGCCAGGGTCTGGTGGGCTCAAAGCCGGGGTTTGGTGGGATCAAAGCCGGGGTCTGGTGGGCTCAGAGCCGGGGTCTGGTGGACTCAAAGCCGGGGTCTGGTGGACTCAAAGCCGGGGTCTGGTGGACTCAAAGCCGGGGTCTGGTGGGCTCAGAGCCGGGGTCTGGTGGGCTCAGAGCCGGGGTCTGGTGGGCTCAGAGCCGGGGTCTGGTGGACTCAAAGCCGGGGTATGGTGCACACAAAGCCGGGGTCTGGTGCACTCAAAGCCGCGGTCTGGTGGGCTCAAAGCCGGGGTCTGGTGGGCTCAGAGCCGGGGTCTATTGGACTCAAAGCCGGGGTCTGGTGGACTCAAAGCCAGGGTCTGGTGGGCTTAGAGCCGGGGTCTGGTGGACTCAAAGCCGGGGTCTGGTGGACTCAAAGCCGGGGTCTGGTGGGCTCAAAGCCGGGGTCTGGTGGGCTCAAAGCCGGGGTCTGGTGGGCTCAAAGCCGGGGTCTGGTGGACTCAAAGCCGGGGTCTGGTGGACTCAAAGCCGGGGTCTGGTGGACTCAAAGCCGGGGTCTGGTGGGCTCAAAGCTGGGGTCTGGTGGGCTCAAAGCCGGGGTCTGGTGGGTTCAAAGCCGGGGTCTGGTGGGCTCAAAGCCGGGGTCTGGTGGGCTCAGAGCCGGGGTCTGGTGGACTCAAAGCCGGGGTCTGGTGGACTCAAAGCCGAGGTCTGGTGGGCTCAAAGCCGGGGTCTGGTGGGCTCAAAGCCGGGGTCTGGTGGGTTCAAAGCCGGGGTCTGGTGGATTCAAAGCCGGTGTCTGGTGGGCTCAAAGCCGGGGTCTGGTGGGCTCAGAGCCGGGGTCTGGTGGACTCAAAGCCAGGGTCTGGTGGGTTCAAAGCCGGGGTCTGGTGGACTCAAAGCCGGGGTCTGGTGGGCTCAAAGCCGGGGTCTGGTGGGCTCAAAGCCGGGGTCTGGTGGGCTCAAAGCCGGGGTCTGGTGGACTCAAAGCCGGGGTCTGGTGGGCTCAGAGCCGGGGTCTGGTGGACTCAAAGCCGGGGTCTGGTGGGTTCAAAGCCTGGGTCTGGTGGGCTCAAAGCCGGGGTCTGGTGGGCTCAAAGCCGGGGTCTGGTGGACTCAAAGCCGGGGTCTGGTGGGCTCAAAGCTGGGGTCTGGTGGGTTCAAAGCCGGGGTCTGGTGGACTCAAAGCCGGGGTCTGGTGGGCTCAAAGACGGGGTCTGGTGGACTCAAAGCCGGGGTCTGGTGGACTGAAAGCCGGGGTCTGGTAGACTCAAAGCCGGGGTCTGGTGGACTCAAAGCCGGGGTCTGGTGAACTCAAAGCCGGGGTCTGGTGGACTCAAAGCCGGGGTCTGGTGGGCTCAAAGCCGGGGTCTGGTGGACTCAAAGCCAGGGTCTGGTGGGCTCAAAGCCGGGGTTTGGTGGGATCAAAGCCGGGGTCTGGTGGGCTCAGAGCCGGGGTCTGGTGGACTCAAAGCCGGGGTCTGGTGGACTCAAAGCCGGGGTCTGGTGGACTCAAAGCCGGGGTCTGGTGGGCTCAAAGCCGGGGTCTGGTGGGCTCAGAGCCGGGGTCTGGTGGACTCAAAGCCGGGGTCTGGTGCACTCAAAGCCGGGGTCTGGTGCACTCAAAGCCGGGGTCTGGTGGGCTCAAAGCCGGGGTCTGGTGGACTCAAATCCAGGGTCAGGTGGGCTCAAAGCCGGGGTCCGGTGGACTCAAAGCCGGGGTCCGGTGGACTCAAAGCCGGGGTCTGGTGGACTCAAAGTCGGGGTCTGGTGGACTCAAAGCCGGGGTCTGGTGAGCTCAGAGCTGGGGTTTGGTGGACTCAAAGCCGGGGTCTGGTGGACTCAAAGCCGGGATCTGGTGGATAGGAAGCCGGGGTCTGGTGGGCTCAGAGCTGGGGTCTGGTGGGTTCAAAGCCGGGGTCTGGTGGACTCAGAGCCGGGGTCTGGTGGGCTCAGAGCCGGGGACTGGTGGGCTCAAAGCCGGGGTCTGGTGGGTTCAAAGCCGGGGTCTGGTGGACTCAAAGCCGGGGTCTGGTGGACTCAAAGCCGGGGTCTGCTGGGTTCAAAGCCGGGGTCTGGTGGACTCAAAGCCGGGGTCTGGTGGGCTCAAAGCCGGGGTCTGGTGGACTCAAAGCCGGGGTCTGGTGGACTCAAAGCCGGGGTCTGGTGGGCTCAGAGCCGGGGTCTGGTGGACTCAAAGCCAGGGTCTGGTGGGTTCAAAGCCGGGGTCTGGTGGGCTCAAAGCCGGGGTCTGGTGGACTCAAAGTCGGGGTCTGGTGGACTCAAAGCCGGGGTCTGGTGAGCTCAGAGCTGGGGTTTGGTGGATTCAAAGCCGGGGTCTGGTGGACTCAAAGCCGGGGTCTGGTGGATTCGAAGCCGGGGTCTGGTGGGCTCAGAGCTGGGGTCTGGTGGACTCAAAGCCGGGGTCTGGTGGGCTCAGAGCTGGGGTCTGGTGGGTTCAAAGCCGGGGTCTGGTGGGCTCAGAGCCGGGGTCTGGTGGACTCAAAGCCGGGGTCTGGTGGGCTCAAAGCCAAGGTCTGGTGGACTCAAAGCCAGGGTCTGGTGGGCTCAAAGCCGGGGTTTGGTGGGATCAAAGCCGGGGTCTGGTGGGCTCAGAGCCGGGGTCTGGTGGACTCAAAGCCGGGGTCTGGTGGACTCAAAGCCGGGGTCTGGTGGACTCAAAGCCGGGGTCTGGTGGGCTCAAAGCCGGGGTCTGGTGGGCTCAGAGCCGGGGTCTGGTGGACTCAAAGCCGGGGTCTGGTGCACTCAAAGCCGGGGTCTGGTGCACTCAAAGCCGGGGTCTGGTGGGCTCAAAGCCGGGGTCTGGTGGACTCAAATCCAGGGTCAGGTGGGCTCAAAGCCGGGGTCTTGTGGACTTAAAGCCGGGGTCCGGTGGACTCAAAGCCGGGGTCTGGTGGACTCAAAGTCGGGGTCTGGTGGACTCAAAGCCGGGGTCTGGTGAGCTCAGAGCTGGGGTTTGGTGGACTCAAAGCCGGGGTCTGGTGGACTCAAAGCCGGGATCTGGTGGATTCGAAGCCGGGGTCTGGTGGGCTCAGAGCTGGGGTCTGGTGGATTCAAAGCCGGGGTCTGGTGGGCTCAGAGCTGGGGTCTGGTGGGTTCAAAGCCGGGGTCTGGTGGACTCAGAGCCGGGGTCTGGTGGGCTCAGAGCCGGGGACTGGTGGGCTCAAAGCCGGGGTCTGGTGGGTTCAAAGCCGGGGTCTGGTGGACTCAAAGCCGGGGTCTGGTGGACTCAAAGCCGGGGTCTGCTGGGTTCAACGCCGGGGTCTGGTGGACTCAAAGCCGGGGTCTGGTGGGCTCAAAGCCGGGGTCTGGTGGACTCAAAGCCGGGGTCTGGTGGACTCAAAGCCGGGGTCTGGTGGGCTCAGAGCCGGGGTCTGGTGGACTCAAAGCCAGGGTCTGGTGGGTTCAAAGCCGGGGTCTGGTGGGCTCAAAGCCGGGGTCTGGTGGACTCAAAGTCGGGGTCTGGTGGACTCAAAGCCGGGGTCTGGTGAGCTCAGAGCTGGGGTTTGGTGGATTCAAAGCCGGGGTCTGGTGGACTCAAAGCCGGGGTCTGGTGGATTCGAAGCCGGGGTCTGGTGGGCTCAGAGCTGGGGTCTGGTGGACTCAAAGCCGGGGTCTGGTGGGCTCAGAGCTGGGGTCTGGTGGGTTCAAAGCCGGGGTCTGGTGGACTCAGAGCCGGGGTCTGGTGGGCTCAGAGCCGGGGTCTGGTGGGCTCAAAGCCGGGGTCTGGTGGGTTCAAAGCCTGGGTCTGGTGGACTCAAAGCCGGGGTCTGGTGGACTCAAAGCCGGGGTCTGGTGGGTTCAAAGCCGGGGTCTGGTGGACTCAAAGCCGGGGTCTGGTGGGCTCAAAGCCAGGGTCTGGTGGGCTCAAAGCCGGGGTCTGGTGGGTTCAAAGCCGGTGTCTGGTGGGCTCAGAGCCGGGGTCTGGTGGACTCAAAGCCGGGGTCTGGTGGGTTCAAAGCCAGGGTCTGGTGGACTCAAAGCCGGGGTCTGGTGGGTTCAAAGCCGGGGTCTGGTGGGCTCAAAGCCGGGGTCTGGTGGGCTCAGAGCCGGGGTCTGGTGGACTCAAAGCCGGGGTCTGGTGGACTCAAAGCCGGGGACTGGTGGACTCAAAGCCGGGGTCTGGTGGGCTCAAAGCTGGGGTCTGGTGGGCTCAAAGCCGGGGTCTGATGGACTCAAAGCCGGGGTCTGGTGGACTCAAAGCCGGGGTCCGGTGGACTCAAAGTCGGGGTCTGGTGGACTCAAAGCCGGGGTCTGGTGAGCTCAGAGCTGGGGTTTGGTGGATTCAAAGCCGGGGTCTGGTGGACTCAAAGCCGGGGTCTGGTGGATTCGAAGCCGGGGTCTGGTGGGCTCAGAGCTGGGGTCTGGTGGACTCAAAGCCGGGGTCTGGTGGGCTCAGAGCTGGGGTCTGGTGGGTTCAAAGCCGGGGTCCGGTGGACTCAAAGCCGGGGTCTGGTGGGCTCAAAGCCGTGGTCTGGTGGACTCAAAGCTGGGGTCTGGTCGGCTCAAAGCCGGGGTCTGGTGGGCTCAGAGCCGGGGTCTATTGGACTCAAAGCCGGGGTCTGGTGGACTCAAAGCCAGGGTCTGGTGGGCTCAGAGCCGGGGTCTGGTGGACTCAAAGCCGGGGTCTGGTGGACTCAAAGCCGGGGTCTGGTGGGCTCAAAGCCGGGGTCTGGTGGGCTCAAAGCCGGGGTCTGGTGGGCTCAAAGCCAGGGTCTGGTGGGCTCAAAGCCGGGGTTTGGTGGGATCAAAGCCGGGGTCTGGTGGGCTCAGAGCCGGGGTCTGGTGGACTCAAAGCCGGGGTCTGGTGGACTCAAAGCCGGGGTCTGGTGGACTCAAAGCCGGGGTCTGGTGGGCTCAGAGCCGGGGTCTGGTGGGCTCAGAGCCGGGGTCTGGTGGACTCAAAGCCGGGGTATGGTGCACACAAAGCCGGGCTCTGGTGCACTCAAAGCCGGGGTCTGGTGGGCTCAAAGCCGGGGTCTGGTGGGCTCAGAGCCGGGGTCTATTGGACTCAAAGCCGGGGTCTGGTGGACTCAAAGCCAGGGTCTGGTGGGCTTAGAGCCGGGGTCTGGTGGACTCAAAGCCGGGGTCTGGTGGACTCAAAGCCGGGGTCTGGTGGGCTCAAAGCCGGGGTCTGGTGGGCTCAAAGCCGGGGTCTGGTGGGCTCAAAGCCGGGGTCTGGTGGACTCAAAGCCGGGGTCTGGTGGACTCAAATCCGGGGTCTGGTGGACTCAAAGCCGGGGTCTGGTGGGCTCAAAGCTGGGGTCTGGTGGGCTCAAAGCCGGGGTCTGGTGGGTTCAAAGCCGGGGTCTGGTGGGCTCAAAGCCGGGGTCTGGTGGGCTCAGAGCCGGGGTCTGGTGGACTCAAAGCCGGGGTCTGGTGGACTCAAAGCCGGGGTCTGGTGGGCTCAAAGCCGGGGTCTGGTGGGTTCAAAGCCGGGGTCTGGTGGGCTCAAAGCCGGGGTCTGGTGGGCTCAGAGCCGGGGTCTGGTGGACTCAAAGCCGGGGTCTGGTGGACTCAAAGCCGGGGTCTGGTGGGCTCAAAGCCGGGGTCTGGTGGGCTCAAAGCCGGGGTCTGGTGGGTTCAAAGCCGGGGTCTGGTGGATTCAAAGCCGGTGTCTGGTGGACTCAAAGCCGGGGTCTGGTGGGCTCAGAGCCGGGGTCTGGTGGACTCAAAGCCAGGGTCTGGTGGGTTCAAAGCCGGGGTCTGGTGGACTCAAAGCCGGGGTCTGGTGGGCTCAAAGCCGGGGTCTGGTGGGCTCAAAGCCGGGGTCTGGTGGACTCAAAGCCGGGGTCTGGTGGGCTCAGAGCCGGGGTCTGGTGGACTCAAAGCCGGGGTCTGGTGGGTTCAAAGCCTGGGTCTGGTGGGCTCAAAGCCGGGGTCTGGTGGGCTCAAAGCCGGGGTCTGGTGGACTCAAAGCCGGGGTCTGGTGGGCTCAAAGCTGGGGTCTGGTGGGTTCAAAGCCGGGGTCTGGTGGACTCAAAGCCGGGGTCTGGTGGGCTCAAAGACGGGGTCTGGTGGACTCAAAGCCGGGGTCTGGTGGACTGAAAGCCGGGGTCTGGTAGACTCAAAGCCGGGGTCTGGTGGACTCAAAGCCGGGGTCTGGTGAACTCAAAGCCGGGGTCTGGTGGACTCAAAGCCGGGGTCTGGTGGGCTCAAAGCCGGGGTCTGGTGGACTCAAAGCCAGGGTCTGGTGGGCTCAAAGCCGGGGTTTGGTGGGATCAAAGCCGGGGTCTGGTGGGCTCAGAGCCGGGGTCTGGTGGACTCAAAGCCGGGGTCTGGTGGACTCAAAGCCGGGGTCTGGTGGACTCAAAGCCGGGGTCTGGTGGGCTCAAAGCCGGGGTCTGGTGGGCTCAGAGCCGGGGTCTGGTGGACTCAAAGCCGGGGTCTGGTGCACTCAAAGCCGGGGTCTGGTGCACTCAAAGCCGGGGTCTGGTGCACTCAAAGCCGGGGTCTGGTGGGCTCAAAGCCGGGGTCTGGTGGACTCAAATCCAGGGTCAGGTGGGCTCAAAGCCGGGGTCCGGTGGACTCAAAGCCGGGGTCCGGTGGACTCAAAGCCGGGGTCTGGTGGACTCAAAGTCGGGGTCTGGTGGACTCAAAGCCGGGGTCTGGTGAGCTCAGAGCTGGGGTTTGGTGGACTCAAAGCCGGGGTCTGGTGGACTCAAAGCCGGGATCTGGTGGATACGAAGCCGGGGTCTGGTGGGCTCAGAGCTGGGGTCTGGTGGACTCAAAGCCGGGGTCTGGTGGGCTCAGAGCTGGGGTCTGGTGGGTTCAAAGCCGGGGTCTGGTGGACTCAGAGCCGGGGTCTGGTGGGCTCAGAGCCGGGGACTGGTGGGCTCAAAGCCGGGGTCTGGTGGGTTCAAAGCCGGGGTCTGGTGGACTCAAAGCCGGGGTCTGGTGGACTCAAAGCCGGGGTCTGCTGGGTTCAAAGCCGGGGTCTGGTGGACTCAAAGCCGGGGTCTGGTTGGC
Source organism: Lissotriton helveticus (assembly GCF_964261635.1). Lineage (NCBI taxonomy): Eukaryota > Metazoa > Chordata > Amphibia > Caudata > Salamandridae > Lissotriton > Lissotriton helveticus. The sequence goes on along the minus strand of NC_136073.1, from coordinate 897,301,001 downwards.
TCAAAGCCGGGGTCTGGTGGACTCAAAGCCGGGGTCTGGTGGACTCAAAGCCGGGGTCTGGTGGGCTCAGAGCCGGGGTCTGGTGGACTCAAAGCCAGGGTCTGGTGGGTTCAAAGCCGGGGTCTGGTGGGCTCAAAGCCGGGGTCTGGTGGACTCAAAGTCGGGGTCTGGTGGACTCAAAGCCGGGGTCTGGTGAGCTCAGAGCTGGGGTTTGGTGGATTCAAAGCCGGGGTCTGGTGGACTCAAAGCCGGGGTCTGGTGGATTCGAAGCCGGGGTCTGGTGGGCTCAGAGCTGGGGTCTGGTGGACTCAAAGCCGGGGTCTGGTGGGCTCAGAGCTGGGGTCTGGTGGGTTCAAAGCCGGGGTCTGGTGGGCTCAGAGCCGGGGTCTGGTGGACTCAAAGCCGGGGTCTGGTGGGCTCAAAGCCAGGGTCTGGTGGACTCAAAGCCAGGGTCTGGTGGGCTCAAAGCCGGGGTTTGGTGGGATCAAAGCCGGGGTCTGGTGGGCTCAGAGCCGGAGTCTGGTGGACTCAAAGCCGGGGTCTGGTGGACTCAAAGCCGGGGTCTGGTGGACTCAAAGCCGGGGTCTGGTGGGCTCAAAGCCGGGGTCTGGTGGGCTCAGAGCCGGGGTCTGGTGGACTCAAAGCCGGGGTCTGGTGCACTCAAAGCCGGGGTCTGGTGCACTCAAAGCCGGGGTCTGGTGGGCTCAAAGCCGGGGTCTGGTGGACTCAAATCCAGGGTCAGGTGGGCTCAAAGCCGGGGTCCGGTGGACTCAAAGCCGGGGTCCGGTGGACTCAAAGCCGGGGTCTGGTGGACTCAAAGTCGGGGTCTGGTGGACTCAAAGCCGGGGTCTGGTGAGCTCAGAGCTGGGGTTTGGTGGACTCAAAGCCGGGGTCTGGTGGACTCAAAGCCGGGATCTGGTGGATTCGAAGCCGGGGTCTGGTGGGCTCAGAGCTGGGGTCTGGTGGACTCAAAGCCGGGGTCTGGTGGGCTCAGAGCTGGGGTCTGGTGGGTTCAAAGCCGGGGTCTGGTGGACTCAGAGCCGGGGTCTGGTGGGCTCAGAGCCGGGGACTGGTGGGCTCAAAGCCGGGGTCTGGTGGGTTCAAAGCCGGGGTCTGGTGGACTCAAAGCCGGGGTCTGGTGGACTCAAAGCCGGGGTCTGCTGGGTTCAAAGCCGGGGTCTGGTGGACTCAAAGCCGGGGTCTGGTGGGCTCAAAGCCGGGGTCTGGTGGACTAAAAGCCGGGGTCTGGTGGACTCAAAGCCGGGGTCTGGTGGGCTCAGAGCCGGGGTCTGGTGGACTCAAAGCCAGGGTCTGGTGGGTTCAAAGTCGGGGTCTGGTGGACTCAAAGCCGGGGTCTGGTGGACTCAAAGCCGGGGTCTGCTGGGTTCAAAGCCGGGGTCTGGTGGACTCAAAGCCGGGGTCTGGTTGGCTCAAAGCCGGGGTCTGGTGGACTCAAAGCCGGGGTCTGGTGGACTCAAAGCCGGGGTCTGGTGGGCTCAGAGCCGGGGTCTGGTGGACTCAAAGCCAGGGTCTGGTGGGTTCAAAGCCGGGGTCTGGTGGGCTCAAAGCCGGGGTCTGGTGGACTCAAAGTCGGGGTCTGGTGGACTCAAAGCCGGGGTCTGGTGAGCTCAGAGCTGGGGTTTGGTGGATTCAAAGCCGGGGTCTGGTGGACTCAAAGCCGGGGTCTGGTGGATTCGAAGCCGGGGTCTGGTGGGCTCAGAGCTGGGGTCTGGTGGACTCAAAGCCGGGGTCTGGTGGGCTCAGAGCTGGGGTCTGGTGGGTTCAAAGCCGGGGTCTGGTGGGCTCAGAGCCGGGGTCTGGTGGACTCAAAGCCGGGGTCTGGTGGGCTCAAAGCCAGGGTCTGGTGGACTCAAAGCCAGGGTCTGGTGGGCTCAAAGCCGGGGTTTGGTGGGATCAAAGCCGGGGTCTGGTGGGCTCAGAGCCGGAGTCTGGTGGACTCAAAGCCGGGGTCTGGTGGACTCAAAGCCGGGGTCTGGTGGACTCAAAGCCGGGGTCTGGTGGGCTCAAAGCCGGGGTCTGGTGGGCTCAGAGCCGGGGTCTGGTGGACTCAAAGCCGGGGTCTGGTGCACTCAAAGCCGGGGTCTGGTGCACTCAAAGCCGGGGTCTGGTGGGCTCAAAGCCGGGGTCTGGTGGACTCAAATCCAGGGTCAGGTGGGCTCAAAGCCGGGGTCCGGTGGACTCAAAGCCGGGGTCCGGTGGACTCAAAGCCGGGGTCTGGTGGACTCAAAGTCGGGGTCTGGTGGACTCAAAGCCGGGGTCTGGTGAGCTCAGAGCTGGGGTTTGGTGGACTCAAAGCCGGGGTCTGGTGGACTCAAAGCCGGGATCTGGTGGATTCGAAGCCGGGGTCTGGTGGGCTCAGAGCTGGGGTCTGGTGGACTCAAAGCCGGGGTCTGGTGGGCTCAGAGCTGGGGTCTGGTGGGTTCAAAGCCGGGGTCTGGTGGACTCAGAGCCGGGGTCTGGTGGGCTCAGAGCCGGGGACTGGTGGGCTCAAAGCCGGGGTCTGGTGGGTTCAAAGCCGGGGTCTGGTGGACTCAAAGCCGGGGTCTGGTGGACTCAAAGCCGGGGTCTGCTGGGTTCAAAGCCGGGGTCTGGTGGACTCAAAGCCGGGGTCTGGTGGGCTCAAAGCCGGGGTCTGGTGGACTCAAAGCCGGGGTCTGGTGGACTCAAAGCCGGGGTCTGGTGGGCTCAGAGCCGGGGTCTGGTGGACTCAAAGCCAGGGTCTGGTGGGTTCAAAGCCGGGGTCTGGTGGGCTCAAAGCCGGGGTCTGGTGGACTCAAAGTCGGGGTCTGGTGGACTCAAAGCCGGGGTCTGGTGAGCTCAGAGCTGGGGTTTGGTGGATTCAAAGCCGGGGTCTGGTGGACTCAAAGCCGGGGTCTGGTGGATTCGAAGCCGGGGTCTGGTGGGCTCAGAGCTGGGGTCTGGTGGACTCAAAGCCGGGGTCTGGTGGGCTCAGAGCTGGGGTCTGGTGGGTTCAAAGCCGGGGTCTGGTGGACTCAGAGCCGGGGTCTGGTGGGCTCAGAGCCGGGGTCTGGTGGGCTCAAAGCCGGGGTCTGGTGGGTTCAAAGCCTGGGTCTGGTGGACTCAAAGCCGGGGTCTGGTGGACTCAAAGCCGGGGTCTGGTGGGTTCAAAGCCGGGGTCTGGTGGGCTCAAAGCCGGGGTCTGGTGGGTTCAAAGCCGGTGTCTGGTGGGCTCAGAGCCGGGGTCTGGTGGACTCAAAGCCGGGGTCTGGTGGGTTCAAAGCCAGGGTCTGGTGGACTCAAAGCCGGGGTCTGGTGGGTTCAAAGCCGGGGTCTGGTGGGCTCAAAGCCGGGGTCTGGTGGGCTCAGAGCCGGGGTCTGGTGGACTCAAAGCCGGGGTCTGGTGGACTCAAAGCCGGGGACTGGTGGACTTAAAGCCGGGGTCTGGTGGGCTCAAAGCTGGGGTCTGGTGGGCTCAAAGCCGGGGTCTGATGGACTCAAAGCCGGGGTCTGGTGGACTCAAAGCCGGGGTCCGGTGGACTCAAAGTCGGGGTCTGGTGGACTCAAAGCCGGGGTCTGGTGAGCTCAGAGCTGGGGTTTGGTGGATTCAAAGCCGGGGTCTGGTGGACTCAAAGCCGGGGTCTGGTGGATTCGAAGCCGGGGTCTGGTGGGCTCAGAGCTGGGGTCTGGTGGACTCAAAGCCGGGGTCTGGTGGGCTCAGAGCTGGGGTCTGGTGGGTTCAAAGCCGGGGTCTGGTGGACTCAGAGCCGGGGTCTGGTGGGCTCAGAGCCGGGGTCTGGTGGGCTCAAAGCCGGGGTCTGGTGGGTTCAAAGCCTGGGTCTGGTGGACTCAAAGCCGGGGTCTGGTGGACTCAAAGCCGGGGTCTGGTGGGTTCAAAGCCGGGGTCTGGTGGACTCAAAGCCGGGGTCTGGTGGGCTCAAAGCCAGGGTCTGGTGGGCTCAAAGCTGGGGTCTGGTGGGTTCAAAGCCGGGGTCTGGTGGGCTCAGAGCCGGGGTCTGGTGGACTCAAAGCCGGGGTCAGGTGGGTTCAAAGCCAGGGTCTGGTGGACTCAAAGCCGGGGTCTGGTGGGTTCAAAGCCGGGGTCTGGTGGGCTCAAAGCCGGGGTCTGGTGGGCTCAGAGACGGGGTCTGGTGGGCTCAGAGCCGGGGTCTGGTGGACTCAAAGCCGGGGTCTGGTGCACTCAAAGCCGGGGTCTGGTGCACTCAAAGCCGGGGTCTGGTGGGCTCAAAGCCGGGGTCTGGTGGACTCAAATCCAGGGTCAGGTGGGCTCAAAGCCGGGGTCCGGTGGACTCAAAGCCGGGGTCCGGTGGACTCAAAGCCGGGGTCTGGTGGACTCAAAGTCGGGGTCTGGTGGACTCAAAGCCGGGGTCTGGTGAGCTCAGAGCTGGGGTTTGGTGGACTCAAAGCCGGGGTCTGGTGGACTCAAAGCCGGGATCTGGTGGATTCGAAGCCGGGGTCTGGTGGGCTCAGAGCTGGGGTCTGGTGGACTCAAAGCCGGGGTCTGGTGGGCTCAGAGCTGGGGTCTGGTGGGTTCAAAGCCGGGGTCTGGTGGACTCAGAGCCGGGGTCTGGTGGGCTCAGAGCCGGGGACTGGTGGGCTCAAAGCCGGGGTCTGGTGGGTTCAAAGCCGGGGTCTGGTGGACTCAAAGCCGGGGTCTGGTGGACTCAAAGCCGGGGTCTGCTGGGTTCAAAGCCGGGGTCTGGTGGACTCAAAGCCGGGGTCTGGTGGGCTCAAAGCCGGGGTCTGGTGGACTCAAAGCCGGGGTCTGGTGGACTCAAAGCCGGGGTCTGGTGGGCTCAGAGCCGGGGTCTGGTGGACTCAAAGCCAGGGTCTGGTGGGTTCAAAGCCGGGGTCTGGTGGGCTCAAAGCCGGGGTCTGGTGGACTCAAAGTCGGGGTCTGGTGGACTCAAAGCCGGGGTCTGGTGAGCTCAGAGCTGGGGTTTGGTGGATTCAAAGCCGGGGTCTGGTGGACTCAAAGCCGGGGTCTGGTGGATTCGAAGCCGGGGTCTGGTGGGCTCAGAGCTGGGGTCTGGTGGACTCAAAGCCGGGGTCTGGTGGGCTCAGAGCTGGGGTCTGGTGGGTTCAAAGCCGGGGTCTGGTGGACTCAGAGCCGGGGTCTGGTGGGCTCAAAGCCGGGGTCTGGTGGGTTCAAAGCCTGGGTCTGGTGGACTCAAAGCCGGGGTCTGGTGGACTCAAAGCCGGGGTCTGGTGGGTTCAAAGCCGGGGTCTGGTGGACTCAAAGCCGGGGTCTGGTGGGCTCAAAGCCAGGGTCTGGTGGGCTCAAAGCCGGGGTCTGGTGGGTTCAAAGCCGGGGTCTGGTGGGCTCAGAGCCGGGGTCTGGTGGACTCAAAGCCGGGGTCTGGTGGGCTCAAAGCCAGGGTCTGGTGGACTCAAAGCCAGGGTCTGGTGGGCTCAAAGCCGGGGTTTGGTGGGATCAAAGCCGGGGTCTGGTGGGCTCAGAGCCGGGGTCTGGTGGACTCAAAGCCGGGGTCTGGTGGACTCAAAGCCGGGGTCTGGTGGACTCAAAGCCGGGGTCTGGTGGGCTCAAAGCCGGGGTCTGGTGGGCTCAGAGCCGGGGTCTGGTGGACTCAAAGCCGGGGTCTGGTGCACTCAAAGCCGGGGTCTGGTGCACTCAAAGCCGGGGTCTGGTGGGCTCAAAGCCGGGGTCTGGTGGACTCAAATCCAGGGTCAGGTGGGCTCAAAGCCGGGGTCCGGTGGACTCAAAGCCGGGGTCCGGTGGACTCAAAGCCGGGGTCTGGTGGACTCAAAGTCGGGGTCTGGTGGACTCAAAGCCGGGGTCTGGTGAGCTCAGAGCTGGGGTTTGGTGGACTCAAAGCCGGGGTCTGGTGGACTCAAAGCCGGGATCTGGTGGATTCGAAGCCGGGGTCTGGTGGGCTCAGAGCTGGGGTCTGGTGGACTCAAAGCCGGGGTCTGGTGGGCTCAGAGCTGGGGTCTGGTGGGTTCAAAGCCGGGGTCTGGTGGACTCAGAGCCGGGGTCTGGTGGGCTCAGAGCCGGGGACTGGTGGGCTCAAAGCCGGGGTCTGGTGGGTTCAAAGCCGGGGTCTGGTGGACTCAAAGCCGGGGTCTGGTGGACTCAAAGCCGGGGTCTGCTGGGTTCAAAGCCGGGGTCTGGTGGACTCAAAGCCGGGGTCTGGTGGGCTCAAAGCCGGGGTCTGGTGGACTCAAAGCCGGGGTCTGGTGGACTCAAAGCCGGGGTCTGGTGGGCTCAGAGCCGGGGTCTGGTGGACTCAAAGCCAGGGTCTGGTGGGTTCAAAGCCGGGGTCTGGTGGGCTCAAAGCCGGGGTCTGGTGGACTCAAAGTCGGGGTCTGGTGGACTCAAAGCCGGGGTCTGGTGAGCTCAGAGCTGGGGTTTGGTGGATTCAAAGCCGGGGTCTGGTGGACTCAAAGCCGGGGTCTGGTGGATTCGAAGCCGGGGTCTGGTGGGCTCAGAGCTGGGGTCTGGTGGACTCAAAGCCGGGGTCTGGTGGGCTCAGAGCTGGGGTCTGGTGGGCTCAAAGCCGGGGTCTGGTGGGCTCAAAGCCAGGGTCTGGTGGGCTCAAAGCCGGGGTTTGGTGGGATCAAAGCCGGGGTCTGGTGGGCTCAGAGCCGGGGTCTGGTGGACTCAAAGCCGGGGTCTGGTGGACTCAAAGCCGGGGTCTGGTGGACTCAAAGCCGGGGTCTGGTGGGCTCAGAGCCGGGGTCTGGTGGGCTCAGAGCCGGGGTCTGGTGGACTCAAAGCCGGGGTATGGTGCACACAAAGCCGGGGTCTGGTGCACTCAAAGCCGGGGTCTGGTGGGCTCAAAGCCGGGGTCTGGTGGGCTCAGAGCCGGGGTCTATTGGACTCAAAGCCGGGGTCTGGTGGACTCAAAGCCAGGGTCTGGTGGGCTTAGAGCCGGGGTCTGGTGGACTCAAAGCCGGGGTCTGGTGGACTCAAAGCCGGGGTCTGGTGGGCTCAAAGCCGGGGTCTGGTGGGCTCAAAGCCGGGGTCTGGTGGGCTCAAAGCCGGGGTCTGGTGGACTCAAAGCCGGGGTCTGGTGGACTCAAAGCCGGGGTCTGGTGGACTCAAAGCCGGGGTCTGGTGGGCTCAAAGCTGGGGTCTGGTGGGCTCAAAGCCGGGGTCTGGTGGGTTCAAAGCCGGGGTCTGGTGGGCTCAAAGCCGGGGTCTGGTGGGCTCAGAGCCGGGGTCTGGTGGACTCAAAGCCGGGGTCTGGTGGACTCAAAGCCGGGGTCTGGTGGGCTCAAAGCTGGGGTCTGGTGGGTTCAAAGCCGGGGTCTGGTGGGCTCAAAGCCGGGGTCTGGTGGGCTCAGAGCCGGGGTCTGGTGGACTCAAAGCCGGGGTCTGGTGGACTCAAAGCCGGGGTCTGGTGGGCTCAAAGCCGGGGTCTGGTGGGCTCAAAGCCGGGGTCTGGTGGGTTCAAAGCCGGGGTCTGGTGGATTCAAAGCCGGTGTCTGGTGGACTCAAAGCCGGGGTCTGGTGGGCTCAGAGCCGGGGTCTGGTGGACTCAAAGCCAGGGTCTGGTGGGTTCAAAGCCGGGGTCTGGTGGACTCAAAGCCGGGGTCTGGTGGGCTCAAAGCCGGGGTCTGGTGGGCTCAAAGCCGGGGTCTGGTGGGCTCAAAGCCGGGGTCTGGTGGACTCAAAGCCGGGGTCTGGTGGGCTCAGAGCCGGGGTCTGGTGGACTCAAAGCCGGGGTCTGGTGGGTTCAAAGCCTGGGTCTGGTGGGCTCAAAGCCGGGGTCTGGTGGGCTCAAAGCCGGGGTCTGGTGGACTCAAAGCCGGGGTCTGGTGGGCTCAAAGCTGGGGTCTGGTGGGTTCAAAGCCGGGGTCTGGTGGACTCAAAGCCGGGGTCTGGTGGGCTCAAAGACGGGGCTGGTGGACTCAAAGCCGGGGTCTGGTGGACTGAAAGCCGGGGTCTGGTAGACTCAAAGCCGGGGTCTGGTGGGCTCAGAGCCGGGGTCTGGTGGACTCAAAGCCGGGGTCTGGTGCACTCAAAGCCGGGGTCTGGTGCACTCAAAGCCGGGGTCTGGTGCACTCAAAGCCGGGGTCTGGTGGGCTCAAAGCCGGGGTCTGGTGGACTCAAATCCAGGGTCAGGTGGGCTCAAAGCCGGGGTCCGGTGGACTCAAAGCCGGGGTCCGGTGGACTCAAAGCCGGGGTCTGGTGGACTCAGAGTCGGGGTCTGGTGGACTCAAAGCCGGGGTCTGGTGAGCTCAGAGCTGGGGTTTGGTGGACTCAAAGCCGGGGTCTGGTGGACTCAAAGCCGGGATCTGGTGGATACGAAGCCGGGGTCTGGTGGGCTCAGAGCTGGGGTCTGGTGGACTCAAAGCCGGGGTCTGGTGGGCTCAGAGCTGGGGTCTGGTGGGTTCAAAGCCGGGGTCTGGTGGACTCAGAGCCGGGTCTGGTGGGCTCAGAGCCGGGGACTGGTGGGCTCAAAGCCGGGGTCTGGTGGGTTCAAAGCCGGGGTCTGGTGGGCTCAGAACCGGGGTCTGGTGGACTCAAAGCCAGGGTCTGGTGGGTTCAAAGCCGGGGTCTGGTGGGCTCAAAGCCGGGGTCTGGTGGACTCAAAGTCGGGGTCTGGTGGACTCAAAGCCGGGGTCTGGTGAGCTCAGAGCTGGGGTTTGGTGGATTCAAAGCCGGGGTCTGGTGGACTCAAAGCCGGGGTCTGGTGGATTCGAAGCCGGGGTCTGGTGGGCTCAGAGCTGGGGTCTGGTGGACTCAAAGCCGGGGTCTGGTGGGCTCAGAGCTGGGGTCTGGTGGGCTCAAAGCCGGGGTCTGGTGGGCTCAAAGCCAGGGTCTGGTGGGCTCAAAGCCGGGGTTTGGTGGGATCAAAGCCGGGGTCTGGTGGGCTCAGAGCCGGGGTCTGGTGGACTCAAAGCCGGGGTCTGGTGGACTCAAAGCCGGGGTCTGGTGGACTCAAAGCCGGGGTCTGGTGGGCTCAGAGCCGGGGTCTGGTGGGCTCAGAGCCGGGGTCTGGTGGACTCAAAGCCGGGGTATGGTGCACACAAAGCCGGGGTCTGGTGCACTCAAAGCCGGGGTCTGGTGGGCTCAAAGCCGGGGTCTGGTGGGCTCAGAGCCGGGGTCTATTGGACTCAAAGCCGGGGTCTGGTGGACTCAAAGCCAGGGTCTGGTGGGCTTAGAGCCGGGGTCTGGTGGACTCAAAGCCGGGGTCTGGTGGACTCAAAGCCGGGGTCTGGTGGGCTCAAAGCCGGGGTCTGGTGGGCTCAAAGCCGGGGTCTGGTGGGCTCAAAGCCGGGGTCTGGTGGACTCAAAGCCGGGGTCTGGTGGACTCAAAGCCGGGGTCTGGTGGACTCAAAGCCGGGGTCTGGTGGGCTCAAAGCTGGGGTCTGGTGGGCTCAAAGCCGGGGTCTGGTGAGCTCAGAGCTGGGGTTTGGTGGACTCAAAGCCGGGGTCTGGTGGACTCAAAGCCGGGATCTGGTGGATACGAAGCCGGGGTCTGGTGGGCTCAGAGCTGGGGTCTGGTGGACTCAAAGCCGGGGTCTGGTGGGCTCAGAGCTGGGGTCTGGTGGGTTCAAAGCCGGGGTCTGGTGGACTCAGAGCCGGGTCTGGTGGGCTCAGAGCCGGGGACTGGTGGGCTCAAAGCCGGGGTCTGGTGGGTTCAAAGCCGGGGTCTGGTGGGCTCAGAACCGGGGTCTGGTGGACTCAAAGCCAGGGTCTGGTGGGTTCAAAGCCGGGGTCTGGTGGGCTCAAAGCCGGGGTCTGGTGGACTCAAAGTCGGGGTCTGGTGGACTCAAAGCCGGGGTCTGGTGAGCTCAGAGCTGGGGTTTGGTGGATTCAAAGCCGGGGTCTGGTGGACTCAAAGCCGGGGTCTGGTGGATTCGAAGCCGGGGTCTGGTGGGCTCAGAGCTGGGGTCTGGTGGACTCAAAGCCGGGGTCTGGTGGGCTCAGAGCTGGGGTCTGGTGGGCTCAAAGCCGGGGTCTGGTGGGCTCAAAGCCAGGGTCTGGTGGGCTCAAAGCCGGGGTTTGGTGGGATCAAAGCCGGGGTCTGGTGGGCTCAGAGCCGGGGTCTGGTGGACTCAAAGCCGGGGTCTGGTGGACTCAAAGCCGGGGTCTGGTGGACTCAAAGCCGGGGTCTGGTGGGCTCAGAGCCGGGGTCTGGTGGGCTCAGAGCCGGGGTCTGGTGGACTCAAAGCCGGGGTATGGTGCACACAAAGCCGGGGTCTGGTGCACTCAAAGCCGGGGTCTGGTGGGCTCAAAGCCGGGGTCTGGTGGGCTCAGAGCCGGGGTCTATTGGACTCAAAGCCGGGGTCTGGTGGACTCAAAGCCAGGGTCTGGTGGGCTTAGAGCCGGGGTCTGGTGGACTCAAAGCCGGGGTCTGGTGGACTCAAAGCCGGGGTCTGGTGGGCTCAAAGCCGGGGTCTGGTGGGCTCAAAGCCGGGGTCTGGTGGGCTCAAAGCCGGGGTCTGGTGGACTCAAAGCCGGGGTCTGGTGGACTCAAAGCCGGGGTCTGGTGGACTCAAAGCCGGGGTCTGGTGGGCTCAAAGCTGGGGTCTGGTGGGCTCAAAGCCGGGGTCTGGTGGGTTCAAAGCCGGGGTCTGGTGGGCTCAAAGCCGGGGTCTGGTGGGCTCAGAGCCGGGGTCTGGTGGACTCAAAGCCGGGGTCTGGTGGACTCAAAGCCGGGGTCTGGTGGGCTCAAAGCTGGGGTCTGGTGGGTTCAAAGCCGGGGTCTGGTGGGCTCAAAGCCGGGGTCTGGTGGGCTCAGAGCCGGGGTCTGGTGGACTCAAAGCCGGGGTCTGGTGGACTCAAAGCCGGGGTCTGGTGGGCTCAAAGCCGGGGTCTGGTGGGCTCAAAGCCGGGGTCTGGTGGGTTCAAAGCCGGGGTCTGGTGGATTCAAAGCCGGTGTCTGGTGGACTCAAAGCCGGGGTCTGGTGGGCTCAGAGCCGGGGTCTGGTGGACTCAAAGCCAGGGTCTGGTGGGTTCAAAGCCGGGGTCTGGTGGACTCAAAGCCGGGGTCTGGTGGGCTCAAAGCCGGGGTCTGGTGGGCTCAAAGCCGGGGTCTGGTGGGCTCAAAGCCGGGGTCTGGTGAACTCAAAGCCGGGGTCTGGTGGGCTCAGAGCCGGGGTCTGGTGGACTCAAAGCCGGGGTCTGGTGGGTTCAAAGCCTGGGTCTGGTGGGCTCAAAGCCGGGGTCTGGTGGGCTCAAAGCCGGGGTCTGGTGGACTCAAAGCCGGGGTCTGGTGGGCTCAAAGCTGGGGTCTGGTGGGTTCAAAGCCGGGGTCTGGTGGACTCAAAGCCGGGGTCTGGTGGGCTCAAAGACGGGGTCTGGTGGACTCAAAGCCGGGGTCTGGTGGACTGAAAGCCGGGGTCTGGTAGACTCAAAGCCGGGGTCTGGTGGACTCAAAGCCGGGGTCTGGTGAACTCAAAGCCGGGGTCTGGTGGACTCAAAGCCGGGGTCTGGTGGGCTCAAAGCCGGGGTCTGGTGGACTCAAAGCCAGGGTCTGGTGGGCTCAAAGCCGGGGTTTGGTGGGATCAAAGCCGGGGTCTGGTGGGCTCAGAGCCGGGGTCTGGTGGACTCAAAGCCGGGGTCTGGTGGACTCAAAGCCGGGGTCTGGTGGACTCAAAGCCGGGGTCTGGTGGGCTCAAAGCCGGGGTCTGGTGGGCTCAGAGCCGGGGTCTGGTGGACTCAAAGCCGGGGTCTGGTGCACTCAAAGCCGGGGTCTGGTGCACTCAAAGCCGGGGTCTGGTGCACTCAAAGCCGGGGTCTGGTGGGCTCAAAGCCGGGGTCTGGTGGACTCAAATCCAGGGTCAGGTGGGCTCAAAGCCGGGGTCCGGTGGACTCAAAGCCGGGGTCCGGTGGACTCAAAGCCGGGGTCTGGTGGACTCAAAGTCGGGGTCTGGTGGACTCAAAGCCGGGGTCTGGTGAGCTCAGAGCTGGGGTTTGGTGGACTCAAAGCCGGGGTCTGGTGGACTCAAAGCCGGGATCTGGTGGATACGAAGCCGGGGTCTGGTGGGCTCAGAGCTGGGGTCTGGTGGACTCAAAGCCGGGGTCTGGTGGGCTCAGAGCTGGGGTCTGGTGGGTTCAAAGCCGGGGTCTGGTGGACTCAGAGCCGGGGTCTGGTGGGCTCAGAGCCGGGGACTGGTGGGCTCAAAGCCGGGGTCTGGTGGGTTCAAAGCCGGGGTCTGGTGGACTCAAAGCCGGGGTCTGGTGGACTCAAAGCCGGGGTCTGCTGGGTTCAAAGCCGGGGTCTGGTGGACTCAAAGCCGGGGTCTGGTGGGCTCAAAGCCGGGGTCTGGTGGACTCAAAGCCGGGGTCTGGTGGACTCAAAGCCGGGGTCTGGTGGGCTCAGAGCCGGGGTCTGGTGGACTCAAAGCCAGGGTCTGGTGGGTTCAAAGCCGGGGTCTGGTGGGCTCAAAGCCGGGGTCTGGTGGACTCAAAGTCGGGGTCTGGTGGACTCAAAGCCGGGGTCTGGTGAGCTCAGAGCTGGGGTTTGGTGGATTCAAAGCCGGGGTCTGGTGGACTCAAAGCCGGGGTCTGGTGGATTCGAAGCCGGGGTCTGGTGGGCTCAGAGCTGGGGTCTGGTGGACTCAAAGCCGGGGTCTGGTGGGCTCAGAGCTGGGGTCTGGTGGGTTCAAAGCCGGGGTCTGGTGGGCTCAGAGCCGGGGTCTGGTGGACTCAAAGCCGGGGTCTGGTGGGCTCAAAGCCAGGGTCTGGTGGACTCAAAGCCAGGGTCTGGTGGGCTCAAAGCCGGGGTTTGGTGGGATCAAAGCCGGGGTCTGGTGGGCTCAGAGCCGGAGTCTGGTGGACTCAAAGCCGGGGTCTGGTGGACTCAAAGCCGGGGTCTGGTGGACTCAAAGCCGGGGTCTGGTGGGCTCAAAGCCGGGGTCTGGTGGGCTCAGAGCCGGGGTCTGGTGGACTCAAAGCCGGGGTCTGGTGCACTCAAAGCCGGGGTCTGGTGCACTCAAAGCCGGGGTCTGGTGGGCTCAAAGCCGGGGTCTGGTGGACTCAAATCCAGGGTCAGGTGGGCTCAAAGCCGGGGTTCGGTGGACTCAAAGCCGGGGTCCGGTGGACTCAAAGCCGGGGTCTGGTGGACTCAAAGTCGGGGTCTGGTGGACTCAAAGCCGGGGTCTGGTGAGCTCAGAGCTGGGGTTTGGTGGACTCAAAGCCGGGGTCTGGTGGACTCAAAGCCGGGATCTGGTGGATTCGAAGCCGGGGTCTGGTGGGCTCAGAGCTGGGGTCTGGTGGACTCAAAGCCGGGGTCTGGTGGGCTCAGAGCTGGGGTCTGGTGGGTTCAAAGCCGGGGTCTGGTGGACTCAGAGCCGGGGTCTGGTGGGCTCAGAGCCGGGGACTGGTGGGCTCAAAGCCGGGGTCTGGTGGGTTCAAAGCCGGGGTCTGGTGGACTCAAAGCCGGGGTCTGGTGGACTCAAAGCCGGGGTCTGCTGGGTTCAAAGCCGGGGTCTGGTGGACTCAAAGCCGGGGTCTGGTGGGCTCAAAGCCGGGGTCTGGTGGACTCAAAGCCGGGGTCTGGTGGACTCAAAGCCGGGGTCTGGTGGGCTCAGAGCCGGGGTCTGGTGGACTCAAAGCCAGGGTCTGGTGGGTTCAAAGCCGGGGTCTGGTGGGCTCAAAGCCGGGGTCTGGTGGACTCAAAGTCGGGGTCTGGTGGACTCAAAGCCGGGGTCTGGTGAGCTCAGAGCTGGGGTTTGGTGGATTCAAAGCCGGGGTCTGGTGGACTCAAAGCCGGGGTCTGGTGGATTCGAAGCCGGGGTCTGGTGGGCTCAGAGCTGGGGTCTGGTGGACTCAAAGCCGGGGTCTGGTGGGCTCAGAGCTGGGGTCTGGTGGGTTCAAAGCCGGGGTCTGGTGGACTCAGAGCCGGGGTCTGGTGGGCTCAGAGCCGGGGTCTGGTGGGCTCAAAGCCGGGGTCTGGTGGGTTCAAAGCCTGGGTCTGGTGGACTCAAAGCCGGGGTCTGGTGGACTCAAAGCCGGGGTCTGGTGGGTTCAAAGCCGGGGTCTGGTGGACTCAAAGCCGGGGTCTGGTGGGCTCAAAGCCAGGGTCTGGTGGGCTCAAAGCCGGGGTCTGGTGGGTTCAAAGCCGGTGTCTGGTGGGCTCAGAGCCGGGGTCTGGTGGACTCAAAGCCGGGGTCTGGTGGGTTCAAAGCCAGGGTCTGGTGGACTCAAAGCCGGGGTCTGGTGGGTTCAAAGCCGGGGTCTGGTGGGCTCAAAGCCGGGGTCTGGTGGGCTCAGAGCCGGGGTCTGGTGGACTCAAAGCCGGGGTCTGGTGGACTCAAAGCCGGGGACTGGTGGACTCAAAGCCGGGGTCTGGTGGGCTCAAAGCTGGGGTCTGGTGGGCTCAAAGCCGGGGTCTGATGGACTCAAAGCCGGGGTCTGGTGGACTCAAAGCCGGGGTCCGGTGGACTCAAAGTCGGGGTCTGGTGGACTCAAAGCCGGGGTCTGGTGAGCTCAGAGCTGGGGTTTGGTGGATTCAAAGCCGGGGTCTGGTGGACTCAAAGCCGGGGTCTGGTGGATTCGAAGCCGGGGTCTGGTGGGCTCAGAGCTGGGGTCTGGTGGACTCAAAGCCGGGGTCTGGTGGGCTCAGAGCTGGGGTCTGGTGGGTTCAAAGCCGGGGTCTGGTGGACTCAGAGCCGGGGTCTGGTGGGCTCAGAGCCGGGGTCTGGTGGGCTCAAAGCCGGGGTCTGGTGGGTTCAAAGCCTGGGTCTGGTGGACTCAAAGCCGGGGTCTGGTGGACTCAAAGCCGGGGTCTGGTGGGTTCAAAGCCGGGGTCTGGTGGACTCAAAGCCGGGGTCTGGTGGGCTCAAAGCCAGGGTCTGGTGGGCTCAAAGCTGGGGTCTGGTGGGTTCAAAGCCGGGGTCTGGTGGGCTCAGAGCCGGGGTCTGGTGGACTCAAAGCCGGGGTCTGGTGGGTTCAAAGCCAGGGTCTGGTGGACTCAAAGCCGGGGTCTGGTGGGTTCAAAGCCGGGGTCTGGTGGGCTCAAAGCCGGGGTCTGGTGGGCTCAGAGACGGGGTCTGGTGGGCTCAGAGCCGGGGTCTGGTGGACTCAAAGCCGGGGTCTGGTGCACTCAAAGCCGGGGTCTGGTGCACTCAAAGCCGGGGTCTGGTGGGCTCAAAGCCGGGGTCTGGTGGACTCAAATCCAGGGTCAGGTGGGCTCAAAGCCGGGGTCCGGTGGACTCAAAGCCGGGGTCCGGTGGACTCAAAGCCGGGGTCTGGTGGACTCAAAGTCGGGGTCTGGTGGACTCAAAGCCGGGGTCTGGTGAGCTCAGAGCTGGGGTTTGGTGGACTCAAAGCCGGGGTCTGGTGGACTCAAAGCCGGGATCTGGTGGATTCGAAGCCGGGGTCTGGTGGGCTCAGAGCTGGGGTCTGGTGGACTCAAAGCCGGGGTCTGGTGGGCTCAGAGCTGGGGTCTGGTGGGTTCAAAGCCGGGGTCTGGTGGACTCAGAGCCGGGGTCTGGTGGGCTCAGAGCCGGGGACTGGTGGGCTCAAAGCCGGGGTCTGGTGGGTTCAAAGCTGGGGTCTGGTGGACTCAAAGCCGGGGTCTGGTGGACTCAAAGCCGGGGTCTGGTGGGCTCAAAGCCGGGGTCTGGTGGACTCAAAGCCGGGGTCTGGTGGACTCAGAGCTGGGGTCTGGTGGGTTCAAAGCCGGGGTCTGGTGGACTCAGAGCCGGGGTCTGGTGGGCTCAGAGCCGGGGTCTGGTGGGCTCAAAGCCGGGGTCTGGTGGGTTCAAAGCCTGGGTCTGGTGGACTCAAAGCCGGGGTCTGGTGGACTCAAAGCCGGGGTCTGGTGGGTTCAAAGCCGGGGTCTGGTGGACTCAAAGCCGGGGTCTGGTGGGCTCAAAGCCAGGGTCTGGTGGGCTCAAAGCCGGGGTCTGGTGGGTTCAAAGCCGGGGTCTGGTGGGCTCAGAGCCGGGGTCTGGTGGACTCAAAGCCGGGGTCTGGTGGGCTCAAAGCCAGGGTCTGGTGGACTCAAAGCCAGGGTCGGGTGGGCTCAAAGCCGGGGTTTGGTGGGATCAAAGCCGGGGTCTGGTGGGCTCAGAGCCGGGGTCTGGTGGACTCAAAGCCGGGGTCTGGTGGACTCAAAGCCGGGGTCTGGTGGACTCAAAGCCGGGGTCTGGTGGGCTCAAAGCCGGGGTCTGGTGGGCTCAGAGCCGGGGTCTGGTGGACTCAAAGCCGGGGTCTGGTGCACTCAAAGCCGGGGTCTGGTGCACTCAAAGCCGGGGTCTGGTGGGCTCAAAGCCGGGGTCTGGTGGACTCAAATCCAGGGTCAGGTGGGCTCAAAGCCGGGGTCCGGTGGACTCAAAGCCGGGGTCCGGTGGACTCAAAGCCGGGGTCTGGTGGACTCAAAGTCGGGGTCTGGTGGACTCAAAGCCGGGGTCTGGTGAGCTCAGAGCTGGGGTTTGGTGGACTCAAAGCCGGGGTCTGGTGGACTCAAAGCCGGGATCTGGTGGATTCGAAGCCGGGGTCTGGTGGGCTCAGAGCTGGGGTCTGGTGGACTCAAAGCCGGGGTCTGGTGGGCTCAGAGCTGGGGTCTGGTGGGTTCAAAGCCGGGGTCTGGTGGACTCAGAGCCGGGGTCTGGTGGGCTCAGAGCCGGGGACTGGTGGGCTCAAAGCCGGGGTCTGGTGGGTTCAAAGCCGGGGTCTGGTGGACTCAAAGCCGGGGTCTGGTGGACTCAAAGCCGGGGTCTGCTGGGTTCAAAGCCGGGGTCTGGTGGACTCAAAGCCGGGGTCTGGTGGGCTCAAAGCCGGGGTCTGGTGGACTCAAAGCCGGGGTCTGGTGGACTCAAAGCCGGGGTCTGGTGGGCTCAGAGCCGGGGCCTGGTGGACTCAAAGCCAGGGTCTGGTGGGTTCAAAGCCGGGGTCTGGTGGGCTCAAAGCCGGGGTCTGGTGGACTCAAAGTCGGGGTCTGGTGGACTCAAAGCCGGGGTCTGGTGAGCTCAGAGCTGGGGTTTGGTGGATTCAAAGCCGGGGTCTGGTGGACTCAAAGCCGGGGTCTGGTGGATTCGAAGCCGGGGTCTGGTGGGCTCAGAGCTGGGGTCTGGTGGACTCAAAGCCGGGGTCTGGTGGGCTCAGAGCTGGGGTCTGGTGGGTTCAAAGCCGGGGTCTGGTGGACTCAGAGCCGGGGTCTGGTGGGCTCAGAGCCGGGGTCTGGTGGGCTCAAAGCCGGGGTCTGGTGGGTTCAAAGCCTGGGTCTGGTGGACTCAAAGCCGGGGTCTGGTGGACTCAAAGCCGGGGTCTGGTGGGTTCAAAGCCGGGGTCTGGTGGACTCAAAGCCGGGGTCTGGTGGGCTCAAAGCCAGGGTCTGGTGGGCTCAAAGCCGGGGTCTGGTGGGTTCAAAGCCGGTGTCTGGTGGGCTCAGAGCCGGGGTCTGGTGGACTCAAAGCCGGGGTCTGGTGGGTTCAAAGCCAGGGTCTGGTGGACTCAAAGCCGGGGTCTGGTGGGTTCAAAGCCGGGGTCTGGTGGGCTCAAAGCCGGGGTCTGGTGGGCTCAGAGCCGGGGTCTGGTGGACTCAAAGCCGGGGTCTGGTGGACTCAAAGCCGGGGACTGGTGGACTCAAAGCCGGGGTCTGGTGGGCTCAAAGCTGGGGTCTGGTGGGCTCAAAGCCGGGGTCTGATGGACTCAAAGCCGGGGTCTGGTGGACTCAAAGCCGGGGTCCGGTGGACTCAAAGTCGGGGTCTGGTGGACTCAAAGCCGGGGTCTGGTGAGCTCAGAGCTGGGGTTTGGTGGATTCAAAGCCGGGGTCTGGTGGACTCAAAGCCGGGGTCTGGTGGATTCGAAGCCGGGGTCTGGTGGGCTCAGAGCTGGGGTCTGGTGGACTCAAAGCCGGGGTCTGGTGGGCTCAGAGCTGGGGTCTGGTGGGTTCAAAGCCGGGGTCTGGTGGACTCAGAGCCGGGGTCTGGTGGGCTCAGAGCCGGGGTCTGGTGGGCTCAAAGCCGGGGTCTGGTGGGTTCAAAGCCTGGGTCTGGTGGACTCAAAGCCGGGGTCTGGTGGACTCAAAGCCGGGGTCTGGTGGGTTCAAAGCCGGGGTCTGGTGGACTCAAAGCCGGGGTCTGGTGGGCTCAAAGCCAGGGTCTGGTGGGCTCAAAGCTGGGGTCTGGTGGGTTCAAAGCCGGGGTCTGGTGGGCTCAGAGCCGGGGTCTGGTGGACTCAAAGCCGGGGTCTGGTGGGTTCAAAGCCAGGGTCTGGTGGACTCAAAGCCGGGGTCTGGTGGGTTCAAAGCCGGGGTCTGGTGG
This sequence comes from Lissotriton helveticus, assembly GCF_964261635.1. Classification (NCBI taxonomy): domain Eukaryota; kingdom Metazoa; phylum Chordata; class Amphibia; order Caudata; family Salamandridae; genus Lissotriton; species Lissotriton helveticus. The sequence continues at coordinate 897,282,812 of NC_136073.1, read as the reverse complement.
GCTCAAAGCCGGGGTCTGGTGGGCTCAGAGACGGGGTCTGGTGGACTCAAAGCCGGGGTCTGGTGGACTCAAAGCCGGGGACTGGTGGACTCAAAGCCGGGGTCTGGTGGGCTCAAAGCCGGGGTCTGGTGGGCTCAAAGCCGGGGTCTGATGGACTCAAAGCCGGGGTCTGGTGGACTCAAAGCCGGGGTCCGGTGGACTCAAAGCCGGGGTCTGGTGGGCTCAAAGCCGGGGTCTGGTGGACTCAAAGCCGGGGTCCGGTGGACTCAAAGCCGGGGTCTGGTGGGCCCAAAGCCGGGGTCTGGTGGACTCAAAGCCGGGGTCTGGTGGACTCAAAGCCGGGGTCTGGTGGGCTCAAAGCCGGGGTCTGGTGGACTCAAAGCCGGGGTCTGGTGGGCTCAAAGCCGGGGTCTGGTGGACTCAAAGCCGGGGTCCGGTGGACTCAAAGCCGGGGTCTGGTGGGCCCAAAGCCGGGGTCTGGTGGGCTCAAAGCCGGGGTCTGGTGGACTCAAAGCCGGGGTATGGTGGACTCAAAGCCGGGGTCTGGTGGGCTCAAAGTCGGGGTCTGGTGGACTCAAAGCCGGGGTCTGGTGAGCTCAAAGCCGGGGTCTGGTGGGTTCAGAGCCGGGGTCTGGTGGGCTCAGAGCGGGGGTCTGGTGGACTCAAAGCCGGGGTCTGGTGGACTCAAAGCCGGGGTCTGGTGGGCTCAGAGCCGGGGTCTGGTGGGCTCAGAGCGGGGGTCTGGTGGACTCAAAGCCGGGGTCTGGTGGACTCAAAGCCGGGGTCTGGTGGGCTCAGAGCGGGGGTCTGGTGGACTCAAAGCCGGGGTCTGGTGGACTCAAAGCCAGGGTCTGGTGGGCTCAGAGCCGGGGTCTGGTGGGCTCAAAGCCGGGGTCTGGTGTACTCAAAGCTGGGGTCTGGTGGGCTCAAAGCCGGGGTCTGGTGGGTTCAAATCCGGGGTCTGGTGGGCTTAGAGCCGGGGTCTGGTGGGCTCAAAGCCAGGGTCTGGTGGACTCAAAGCCGGGGTCTGGTGGACTCAAAGCCGGGGTCTGGTGGGCTCAATGCCGGGGTCTGGTGGGCTCAAAGCCAGGGTCTGGTGGACTCAAAGCCGGGGTCTGGTGGACTCAAAGCCGGGGTCCGGTGGACTCAAAGCCGGGGTCTGGTGGACTCAAAGCCGGGGTCTGGTGGGCTCAAAGCTGGGGTCTGGTGGGTTCAAAGCCGGGGTCTGGTGGACTCAAAGCCGGGGTCTGGTGGACTCAAAGCTTGGGTCTGGTGGGCTCAAAGCCGGGGTCTGGTGGACTCAAAGCCGGGGTCTGGTGGACTCAAAGCCGGGGTCTGGTAGACTCAAAGCCAGGGTCTGGTGGACTCAAAGCCGGGGTCTGGTGGACTCAAAGCCGGGGTCTGGTGGGCTCAAAGCCAGGGTCTGGTGGACTCAAAGCCAGGGTCTGGTGGGCTCTAACCCGGGGTTTGGTGGGATCAAAGCCGGGGTCTGGTGGGCTCAGAGCCGGGGTCTGGTGGACTCAAAGCCGGGGTCTGGTGGACTCAAAGCCGGGGTCTGGTGGACTCAAAGCCGGGGTCTGGTGGGCTCAAAGCCGGGGTCTGGTGGACTCAAAGCCGGGGTCTGGTGGACTCAAAGCCGGGGTCTGGTGCACTCAAAGCCGGGGTCTGGTGGGCTCAAAGCCGGGGTCTGGTGGACTCAAAGCCAGGGTCTGGTGGGCTCAAAGCCGGGGTCTGGTGGACTCAAAGTCGGGGTCTGGTGGGCTCAAAGCTGGGGTCTGGTGGGCTCAAAGCCGGGGTCTGGTGGGCTAAAAGCCGGGGTCCAGTGGACTCAAAGCCGGGGTACGGTGGACTCAAAGCTGGGGTCCGGTGGCCTCAAAGCCGGGGTCTGGTGGGCTCAAAGCCGGGGTCTGGTGGACTCAGAGCCGGGGTCTGGTGGGCTCAGAGCTGGGGTCTGGTGGGTTCAAAGCCGGGGTCTGGTGGACTCAAAGCCGGGGTCTGGTGGGCTCAAAGCCGGGGTCTGGTGGGCTCAAAGCAAGGGTCTGGTGGACTCAAAGCCGGGGTCTGGTGGGCTCAAAGCCGGGGTCTGGTGGGCTCAGAGCCGGGGTCTGGTGGACTCAAAGCCGGGGTCCGGTGGACTCAAAGCTGGGGTCCGGTGGCCTCAAAGCCGGGGTCTGGTGGGCTCAAAGCCGGGGTCTGGTGGACTCAGAGCTGGGGTCTGGTGGGTTCAAAGCCGGGGTCTGGTGGACTCAAAGCCGGGGTCTGGTGGGCTCAAAGCCGGGGTCTGGTGGGCTCAAAGCCGGGGTCTGGTGGACTCAAAGCCGGGGGTCTGGTGGGCTCAAAGCCGGGGTCTGGTGGGCTCAGAGCCGGGGTCTGGTGGACTCAAAGCCGGGGTCTGGTGGACTCAAAGCCGGGGTCTGGTGGACTCAAAGCCGGGGTCCGGTGGACTCAAAGCCGGGGTCTGATGGACTCAAAGCCGGGGTCTGGTGGACTCAAAGCCGGGGTCCGGTGGACTCAAAGCCGGGGTCTGGTGGGCTCAAAGCCGGGGTCTGGTGGACTCAAAGCTGGGGTCTGGTGGACTCAAAGCCGGGGTCCGGTGGACTCAAAGCCGGGGTCTGGTGGAATCAAAGCCGGGGTCTGGTGGGCTCAAAGCCGGGGTCTGGTGGGCTCAAAGCCGGGGTCTGGTGGGTTCAAAGCCGGGGTCTGGTGGGCTCAAAGCCGGGGTCTGGTGGGTTCAAAGCCGGGGTCTGGTGGGTTCAAAGCCGGGGTCTGGTGGGCTCAAAGCCAGGTCTGGTGGACTCAGAGCCGGGGTCTGGTGGACTCAAAGCCGGGGTCCGGTGGACTCAAAGCCAGATCTGGTGGACTCAAAGCCGGGGTCTGGTGGACTCAAAGCCGGGGTCTGGTGGGCTCAGAGCCGGGGTCTGGTGGACTCAAAGCCAGGGTCTGGTGGACTCAAAGCCGGGGTCTGGTGGGCTCAAAGCCGGGGTCTGGTGGACTCAAAGCCAGGGTCTGGTGGGCTCAAAGCCGGGGTCTGGTGGGCTCAAAGCCGGGGTCCGGTGGACTCAAAACCGGGGTCTGGTGGACTCAAAGCCGGGGTCTGGTGGACTCAAAGCCAGGGTCCGGTGGGCTCAAAGCCGGGGTCTGGTGGACTCAAAGCCGGGGTCTGGTGGACTCAAAGCCAGGTCTGGTGGACTCAAAGCCGGGGTCTGGTGGGCTCAGAGCCGGGGTCTGGTGGACTCAAAGCCGGGGTCTGGTGGACTCAAAGCCGGGGTCTGGTGGACTCAAAGCCGGGGTCTGGTGGACTCAAAGCCGGGGTCTGGTGGACTCAAAGCCGGGGTCTGGTGGACTCAAAGCCGGGGTCTGGTGGACTCAAAGCCGGGGTCTGGTGGACTCAAAGCCGGGGTCTGGTGGGCTCAGAGCCGGGGTCTGGTGGACTCAAAGCCGGGGTCTGGTGGACTCAAAGCCGGGGTCTGGTGGACTCAAAGCCGGGGTCTGGTGGACTCAAAGCCGGGGTCCGGTGGGCTCAGAGCCGGGGTCTGGTGGACTCAAAGCCAGGTCTGGTGGACTCAAAGCCGGGGTCTGGTGGGCTCTCTGACCCTTCCTTCGCTGGCCTCCCCCTGCTCCCCTCTTCGTCCATCGACGCTCTGCTTCCTGTAGAGTGACGTCTGACCTGGTCCATTAACGTGACCTGAGAACGCAAAGGGGCCTTAACGGGGTGTAAAGATGTCCTCGCGCCCAGTCCGCTCAGGGGGCACCCCTAGCTGTGAGTGAGACGTGTCTTCATCACACCTGTGGTGCACAATCGGTGTCCTGGCCTTCGTTCCTCACACTTTCCAACTGACTTGTCCTTTCCTCGCAAAAATCCTCTGGGGTGAAGCTGGAAAGGAAGTGCCACAAACAATCGTTGCTGCTGTTACAAAGAACAAGCACTGACAAAACCAAGAGGTCTGGTCTTTTTTACTGGTGGGAGATAGAGGGTGGGGCAGAGCAGGAGCTGAGACTCCTATTAAAAGAAGGCCCAGAAAGAGCAGGCACTGCCTGAGCTTCAAGACAGAGGGCAGAGCAGGAGGGGCTGGGGCTGCAAACAGACCAGGCAGGACACCTACAGGGGGATAGAGTTTGTTGCAGTAGAGGTGTCCCTACTAACGATGGGGCGCGGAGGCACGTGCACCCCTTCAAGCTTTGCCTTCGGTGGCTTCTTGGTCAGTGCCGGACACTCTTACTCCCTGATAGAGCAGGCAAGGAATGGCTGTCCTCTGACTGACACTGCCAAGAAACCAATGGCTGTAGGGGGCGGGCCCAGTCTCACGCTCCATCCATTCTGACGCAGCTACCAAGCCATGGCAGGAGGAGGCGGGGCTAGAGCCCTCTCTGTATGTGTTTAATGCATGCACTGCACGCCCTAGAGAAGCTGACAGACGGCTACAGCTGCGAGGCCCGACCTGTGAAGGATGATGCATCTGTGTGTGCCCTGTATTATGCTATCCAAGTCCTTCCTGGTGCCTGGGAGAGCCTCCTGGAGCAGATCATATGTGTAAACCTTTGTGCTGCCGACCGTCTGCATTAACTATGTTCTAACACTCCCTGATGCACTCACTGCAAAGTTGGAACCCCAATGTGTGCTACATTTTATTGTTCCGGTTCCATTGTCCCGTGCACTGACATGACTGACTCCACCTCCGTCCTACCAGCCCTTCCTAGGTACTATCTGAGCAGATTTAGAAGGTCCACTTTATTCTTAACAGTAATAGTCTTCTTTTAATAATAAAAAAAACACTTCCTGGACACTGGGGGGCGAATTTACAATAACTGGTGCATCCCTGCGAATCAGCATGGATACGCCAGTTATTGTGCGCCGCAGCTCCGCCATCCTGGATGCGCCACATTTATAATGCGGCGCACCACGGGCAAAAATGGCACTGATGCGTGATGCATCTGTGCCGTAAAAGCAGCGCATTGCTGGAGTTGCGTTGCAAGCGCGACGCAGCTCCAGCAAGGCTCTGGGGGGGCCCTATCTTCACAATGCTGCGTCAATCCTTACCCCTGCTTCAAGCAGGCGCAGGGTTTCGACGCAGCATGGGCTCAGAAGTGACTGGGGGAAATCTTGTAGATTTCACTCAGCCACTTTTAGGAGGCGTTCCTGCGCCGGAATGCCCCCTCCTGTGCAGGAACGCCTCCTTCTGGCGCAGGGCTTTACAACTTGACGCATCGCCCAGATGCGTCACATTGTAAATACCCCGCACCATAGCGCATCTTTTGTGCTGACGCTGCGTCACAAAAGTGACGCAACGGTGGCGTAAAAGAGGCGCAAGGGGCTTGTAAATCTGCCCCTATATGTATTGTGAGAGGTGTACGTGTTATCTGAGCCTAAGCATTCCATCCCACAGCCAGCCTCCAAGAGTAAATCTTCCCTGCTTGACGTCACTTCCGCTTGGAAGTCACAGTCCAAAGAGGCGGGAGATATTATGGATGTCCTTATGTGAGCCCTTGTCCAGGTGCTGTGAAACTCCCTTAGAAAAGCTTGTCAGTGTCACGCCAAGGTCATAACTATCACTATCCCCACTCTTAACCCCTCCCACTTCCCTTTTCACTTGGTTTTACTCCTCACACTCATCTGGTTGACCACAATCCTTCTGGTCCGTGGCCCGTATCCTCACCTTGGTGGCCGCTGGACCAGTCCACCACTCCTGTTATGTTATTATAATTTATAACGCGCGCGAATCACCCCGAGAGGGGTATCTCGGGGCAGTGTGGAAAAGTAAATTTTGCCATGTTCTGTGTCCCTACGTGTCCCCCATCTTATGTTATATGTGCATGATTAATATGCATATGTATTCCCCATGTTTGATTAAAGACGCAATTACAGTTGTGTCCATCTCTAGTATGCCAGTTTCCAGTTCTCGTGAAAGCTACGAGTATTAGGCCTATGTAAAGCTACGCTGCCATGTTTCTCAGTGTGCACGTTATTTCATTGTAAAGTCCCCGTTTCTAGGCCTCAAAAGGGCCCGGACACCAGATTCAGCTCCTGTCTCCTGAACCCTCGCTGAGGAGCGATACAGCCCCCACCTGTATCCTCGACCCTTCACTTACTTCCTGCCTCACAGTGCCCGGCTCAGCCTGGCTCTGCCTACGAGTCTGCCAAGAGTATGTTATGATTCTAGTTATCAGTCCAGCCCTCCTTCTCTGCATTCCTAAGCTACTGAATCGCATCAATAGTTTCCGTCATCATCTAGCCTTTACGTCTCCATGTAAGAGAAATACTGTATTTATGGTCATTTAATATTCTTCATCACGCACTACATGTAGAATAATGCATGCTCCAGTCTTAGAGTCTGTTAGCCTTTACCCCGATAACTTTTAGTTTATATCAACATGTTCTCTAAACATCAGATACTAGATAGTGGGTTAGGTACATGTCGCCCTGACTCTCCAGACTTCAGTCTCTACTCCTAGCACAGAAGTCATAGCCCCCAGCTTTTCCTAGTAACACGTCATTGTCAGTTTGCGCGCACCATTTAGGTTAGAGGTCCCGGCTCCTTAGGTAGCCCCCTCCATGTTTCCGCCCCATTTATGACATATTCTGTTACGTTTACATCACATGTCCATGTATACGTCTCCTGTTACACCCACTTTCACCCTTATCTTTCGCGACTGCTATTGACCACACCCACTGCTCCGCCTATCATATGTATTGTAATGCAACTATTTTAGTATATATGCTTGTGCATTGTTATTAAAAGTTATCCTTTTCCTTGATCCTGCCCCCGGCAGCGCTGCCATCCTATTCCTGTGCAGGTTGTCCTGTTCCTGTCCTTTATGCTGTATTAAACCTGCAAACTCCTACTACCTCGAATCTTGACTCTTATTTATTGAGCTATCTGTTATTGCTATGTCCAGTCAAACCTATATCCGGTATTATTTATTTATATACCACATAATGGCGCCCGAACAGGTACTTGCCCTTTCCCCACGCGCCGGTGAAGCCACGCCGGCCCCCTGACCCTCTGCAGCCGTGACGGAACCATACCGTGCACGTGCAGATATTTCTGCTTCAAGTATCCCTCAGGCCCACGGAGGAGACGGAGGTGGCGGTCCAGCATCCAGACGAGGCGGTGGAGGAACGCGGCGAGTCCCGACCAGAGCCCAAGCCGAGAGTCCAAGGTCCGAGGTATCCGGAGGCCCACCCGTAACTGAAGTCCGAAGTTCGTCCGTCCGGCGTCGAAGCAGTCCAGTCCAGTCCGAGGCCTTCCGTTCTTGCTGCCCGGTGAGTACCGTTGCTGGGGTAGTATCTAGACAGGGTCAATCTAATTGTCTCTGGTCCGTGGGGTTTGGTGGTACACAGATCCCAAAACGAAGTGCCCACTTCGGTGGATGCGGGTCCTGACGTGTCTCTTTATGAGACCGGTAAGTTTCGTACTGTTTTAGCAGTGCATCTAGTTTCTGTTCCAGTCAGTCCTGTTCTCGAGGAAATTCATGTATTCTGTTTTCAGTATTCCAGGTGGTATTCTGTTCGAACTGTTATTTTAAATGTTCTTCATGTATTTTAATGTCGTGGTATGAGAGTGGTGTAATTATCGTGTTCATTGTGTATTGTAATTGTGTCCAGATTACAGTTCAGTCATGCCGTTATTTTCCAGACTATGTCAGTTAGGAACTAGAAAAGGTCTGTTAGAAGCAGCAGTTCCTGTCCCGCCTAGGGACAGTCCAGGTCACTTTATGTATCAGAAGCATGGCATAAGTGCCATATTATATCTAGATTTATGGGTAGAGTATACCAAACAGTTAGAAGAAAAGTATAGATGGCCCGTATCGGGTACATGGGATGCCGAGTGCATCATGCGAGTAGAAGAAGCATTATGGAAAAAGAAAGCCAGACAGTCACAGAAAGATGCCATCGAGTTATGGCGCAAAGAATCTCATAAAAGAACCGAAAAAGAAATCAGAAAGTCAGAATTAAGTAGAGAATCCTTAGAACGAGCCCACGAAAGGGAATTAATCGAGATAGGTGAACGAGTCAAAACCGAACAGTCAGATAGACAGAGGCATGCCCTCATTAAGGGTATGTATCCTCTTCTTGCCGAGGGCTTGCCAAAAGCGACCCCGGAGGCATCCAGTAATTTTCCGCCACCATTAGTTCCGACCAAGCTACGTCACAAACCGACCGCAGCTGATATTTTCATCTCGTCCTACTTGGACGACACGGTTCCAGAATATGCAAATCCTGTTCCGCCAGCTCCTGTAAATAATGTAAATCCTGCTCCTCCAGACACCGGAGTACCTGCTACGGTACCCCCGGTCCAGCCTACACTACAATTTCCCACTCTGCCAGCACGAAGAGTATCAGTCGACGATTCCAGTATAGGGGCCGCAGGAGGAGGTCCTCCTGGTACCCCGCCACCACACCAACGAGTAACGTTAGTCGAGTTACATGAAAGTGCGTTACAGCGTACGCCCAAATATAAGTCCGTTGCAGATATCCGACGAGCCCTTACTGAATGCCGCTATGATCCAGTTGCAGGTGATGATAGTACAGTTATATATTCCATCCGTGTAAGACGGGTGACCGGGTACTTGGACACCCTACCGAATATGAAAGAAGATCTAGACAGAATATATCGTTTCATCCGTACAGGGGATGATCCAGAAAGTATTGGTGAAGCCATGTCTCAAAGGAAAGCTGAGATCCAGCTCATGTTATTAAAGTTTCTGATTAATTGTTTAATAAGGGAACAAGATTATCCGACCAAAGATCCGGCCGAAATGAGAATCCTGACAAGGTGGAGTGATAATATAGCCGAGGGTAAGCACAGAACCATCAGTAGTATAGAGAGTATGTACAAGAGAATTCGTAAAGAAATAATAAAGTTACATGAACAACGTAAAGCAGCACAAGTAAGCGAGAAAGAGAATGACTCTTCTACTGAAGAGGTAGAGGACGAGAATCCCGCCAGAATAGCGTATGTAGGAAAATCTAGATTTCCAGACCGCCATTTACGCCTAGAACACAAGTCAGTTTTTCATCACCCAGCACCAGAACAAGGTTCTCTAGAACAAGTATTTCAAGCTACCGATCAAATTCTGAAATCACGAATCGGTTATAGTAAGTTGAGTACTATGCATGAACAAGAACTAGCCCGATCAGCAGTCCGATGGATTACTGATTCTACCACTTTTCCAGATGAAATAGTGGCACAAATGTTTCTGAAACTGCCCCCAGCCGAGCAACGACTGGTGGGTATGTATATGATCCAGCACCTCATCACATTGTATGAGGGTCAACATTCTGATCCAGGTCCGTTACACGATGTCCTGAACGAGTTACTCCAGTATAGATGGAAAGGTTTAGGTACCGATTTAATTAGTGTCATTCTAGAACAACGCCACAAATATAGAACGTTCCTGAACCCGCATTTTGTTCATGTCTCACCTCCAGAAAGTAAACCCTTTTACATAGATAGACAGAATCCGTTACGAGAAGTACACCCAGTTAGGACAGCGGATGGTGAAATGCAAAGAGTATTTGTTTACACTCCGATTACAAAGATGGAACTCCTAGAAATGAAGAAATTAATTCCCTGTCATGACAAAGATCCAGCAGGGTTCCACCGAGAATTAAAAGACATGCTCCGTATGGGAGAATACACGTATCCAGATATAATTAAAATGTTAAAAGTCCTGTTGCCCGCAGGCATATATGAAAAACTCAAGGAAAAAGAATGGGAGGTGGGAGAGAAAAAGATCGATTGGGCAGTTCTAGAAGCTGAAGATAAGATACGAGTACCAGGTACCGGTCTTGGAGAGAAATGTAAAGAATTACCAGAACTGTTAATACAAGTTTTGCCCAGATTATTAGCCACTAAAAAGGAAGACTGGGATGCAATCTCAGCCTGTAAACAGAAACAAGATGAAGACACTAGTGATTTTTATTCTAGATTTGAAAAATGTTTTATTATAAACAGTGGCCTCAAGACAAGTAGCGAGTCATACCCTCATCTCTTTGTTACTAAATTAGTCGAGAATTCAAGTCCACAAGTTAAGAATCGAGTTTTGAAAGTCGAAAGTACATGGCAAGCTAGTACCCCGTCCCAGATGTTACAGATGCTTCAGTACCACCAGAATAGAATCAGAGAAGAGCAAGAACACGAAAGAAAACGTATGAAAGACACGAAAATGAAAGTACTAGTTGCACAATCTGTTCCTCAAGACAGTCAGAAGAGGGGTACGAATCAAGCCAGTCATCCTACAGTTCCCGTTAAAGGGACCTGCAATTATTGTAAACAGCCAGGTCATTTCATAAACGAGTGTGCAGTTCTGAAACACAATATAGCTACTGGTAAAACTAAAGAAAGACCACGTCCGCCTAGACAAGAACAAGTTTCACAGACTTCTCAGCCGCAGAATGCACAACAGACAGTTCCAGCACCGCAGCCTATTGCTGCAACACAGCATGTTACACAGCAGATGTACCAGTATGCACAGTCCGAGTATCCAGAGTATCAGCCATATTCATGAAACAGCCTAGAGAGGGAGGTAGGCTTGCCTCTCATCGAGATTCCTGTAGATCAAGAAGGTCCCTATGTTCATAGTCAAGTACTAGGGAAAGACAGAAAGTTTCTGATTGATACAGGGGCAAGTAGGACCACCATCAGTCACGCCGAAGTTCCAGGGGCTCCGCTCTCAGGCTCTAGAAATGTTTCCCTTGGATTTTCAGGAAAGCCTATTGTAAACGAGATATCTAAGCCAGTTACTCTAGAAGTAGGTCCATTGTCCCGAACTACTGATCTGTTACTTACGAAGTCATGTCCAGAAAATTTGTTAGGCATTAAAACACTGAAAGAATTAGGTGCAGTTATTTGCTGCTCCCCAGAGGGAATACGCCTGTTTCTACGTGACTTCAAGGGTCACTATGTATTACGAGATTTTGATCCGAGATTGTCTAATGTTCCGCAGCATCTATGGGCGCAAGGTCCAACTGATGTAGGTTATATGCAAATCACACCCCATCGTGTGACTCCCAAGCCAGGTGTAGTGTTACCACGAATCAGACAGTACAGATTGCCACCTGAGGCTGTAGCAGCCTTATCCAAAATTATTGACGAGCTCATGGCTCAAGGAGTAGTTGTAGAAACTGACTCCAATGTACGTAATTCTCCGATCATTCCAGTCATGAAATGTACTGATCCAAATGCACCGCCAGTATATCGATTAGTGATTGACCTACGAGAACTTAATAAATGTATTATTCCCCAGTATCCAGTTGTCCCAGATATCTCTTCCCTATTGACAGCCATTGATTCCGAAGCCTCATTTTTTACAGTCATAGACCTCAAGAACGCGTTTTTCAGTGTCCCCATTCATCCAGACAGTCAGTTTCTTTTCGGATTTTGTTTAAATGGAAGGAGCTATATGTTCACACGAGCTCCTCAAGGTTTCACAGAAAGTCCTAGTATTTACAGTCAAGCACTTAAGAGACAACTAGACAACATTCACATGCCAACAGACACTGCCCTGCTCCAGTATGTCGATGATCTACTGATCACAGCCCGTTCTGAACGTGCTTGCGAGCGAGCATCACTTACAGTCTTGTATTTCCTTGCCGAGATGGGGCACAAGGTGTCCCCTTCAAAGCTTCAATTCTGTGTACAGCAAGTGATCTACTTAGGCCACTTACTGTCCAAGAGGGGTAGGCAGTTGACACCCGACCGTATCCAGTTAATAGCGAGTCTTCCTCAGCCCAAGACCCAGAAGGAGGTACGTGCTTTTATCGGCCTTACTTCTTATTGCAGACAATGGATTCCTCAGTATGCATTTCTAGCTAAGCCACTGATACAGTTAACGACACAGGAGGCAGCCGTATCGACTGTCCTCCCTTGGACATCTGAACATACACTTAGTTTCAATGAGTTAAAGAAAGCTTTATGTCAGGCTCCTGTTCTAGCTACACCGAACTACAGTAAGCCTTTTACACTTTTCGTCACTGAACGCGAAGGTACAGCATTATCTGTTCTCACACAAGATCAAGCAGGACAATACAAGCCCTGTGCTTATTTTTCGAGCACATTAGATCCTGTAGCCCAGGCTCTGCCTGCGTGCCTCAAGTCAGTTGCAGCCACAGCACTAGCTATCAGACAAAGTGATTCCATAGTATTAGGACATTCCTTGACAGTACAAGTTCCACACTCTGTGGAAGTTCTTTTAAACCGAACCCAGACTCAGCACTTGACAATTGCACGTTTAACAGGTTATGAACTGACACTGTTCCAGCCACACATAGAAATCAGACGCTGCAACGTTCTAAATCCTGCTACACTGTTACCGTCAGTTATTTCAAATCCTGCCACACACGACTGTGTGGAAGTAGTTAACACTATGACAAAGCCAAGACAAGATCTGACAGATATTCCATTACCAGATCCCGACCTGACACTTTATGTGGATGGTTCATGTATGAGAACAAGTACAGGAGAACTAGTAGCCGCGTATGCAGTGACTACTGACACTGAAGTTATAGAAACACACCGTATTGACACCCTGTCTGCTCAAGCAGCAGAGCTAGTTGCTCTGACCCAAGCCTGCATACACGCTAAGAACCTGAAAGTTAATGTTTATACAGATTCACGTTACGCATTCGGAGTTGTACAAGACTTTGGAGTGCTCTGGCAGGAGAGAGGTTTCATGACTTCTCATGGAACCAAGATTCAGCATGGTCTCCTTATTCAAGCTCTGTTAGATGCCATACATTTACCGACATCTATTGCTATCATGAAATGCAAAGCACATACGAAAGTTACTGACACTATTTCTCAAGGTAATGATCTAGCAGATCGCACAGCCAAGCTCACAGCACAGACTCCAGACATTCCAGTTAATCCAACACAGACACATACTCCAGCTCCGACTACCTGTATGACAGTTAAGGACCCCACTCAAGATGTCATAGATATCCAGTTACATGCTACTCCCGATGAAATCAAGAAATGGTCCGAACAAGGAGGGGTCCAGACAGATCAGGGATGGGTAACGAAGGGTAGAGCCACATGGTTTCTCCCCGACTCTATGGTTCAAGTCATTATCAATACCGCACATAGTCCAGCCCATTTAGGAGAGAAAGCTATGTTAGACAGTATCCAGAACATTTGGTTCAACAAGCATTTACGAGCTGCAGCCAAGCAGAAAGTCCGTACCTGTATGATATGTTGTCAGTTTAATCCAGGTAAAAGTGTCCCGGTGGAACAAGGTGGATTCCAGCCCCCTGACCACCCTTTTGAAGTCCTCCAGATGGATTATATTCAGATGGAGCGATGTCGAGGTTTCAAGTATGTCCTTGTAGTTGTATGCGCTTTGTCCAGGTGGACAGAAGCATATCCAGTCCCAGATTACACAGCCGCGACCACTGCCAAGCAGTTGGTTCGTGAATTCTTCCCCCGCTACGGACTCCCTAGAGTCGTATATTCTGATAACGGCCAGCCATTCTCATCTGAACTCATGAAACATGTTTCCCTTTTGTTAGGGTACCAGTGGAAGTTCCATTGTGTACGCCATCCTGAAGCAGCCGGTCTCGTAGAGAGACATAACCAGACCCTGAAAATCCGCATTGCTAAAATATGTAAAGAGAAAGGTGTGGACTGGCTAGTAGCTCTGCCAGTCGCCTTGTTTTATATGCGCATGGTCGCACATTCCAGATCAGGTCTGTCCCCGTACGAGGTCGTATTCGGCCGCCCCCTAATATGTGGGGTACACCTAGACCCCGAAGTATTACAGATGTTTCAAGTAATATGCTGACAGATTACCTAGCTTCCTTGATGTCTGCCCTACACTCTTGTCGTTCACAGGTTGCCGCCGCATTTCCAGACAATACCGAGGTGGCACCGCATGACATCGTTCCCGGATGCATGGTTCTTGTCCGGAATTTTGATCGTTCAAGTCCGCTGGAGCCCCGCTGGAAAGAGCCCAAGCAGGTCCTCCTGGCCACCCGTACTGCCGTCAAGCTGGAAGGCAGGAAGGGCTGGGTCCACCTGTCTCATGTGAAAATTTTTTACGTACTAAAGACTGTTTCAAAGAACATTTCCGAGGATTTGAAAGACTGCCAAAGTACTATTCTTAAGGACTGTCCCGCAAAAGACAATGATACTAAACCCTCCCTGTTAGAGAAAACTCCGCAACAGGAGTATAAGCTAAAATTAAGGTCTAGTAAAATAAGTCAGCCAGTTTGATTGTCTAAGTCCTCCCCTAGGTGAAACGGTTAGACCGGTTTCTGACATGTATAAAATAGACCCCCATAGTGAGAGAGTTAGTCAAAACTCAATCCGATGTATCGTTTTTCTAAGTTTTATATTGTTTTTCAGCCTTATGTTTACCTGCACAAGTTATGCATTTTATTTGTGTTTTTCAGTTTCTCATGTAAATAAGTCTTCTATTGCTACAGTAGAGCACACGTTTAGTGATCTACCTCCTCATGAACTCTCATATCGTCTTGCTATGCGTAATAATTCCTTTATCCACATGTTACATTACTCACACCAGACCAGCAATGCCACTAATTGTTGGGTGTGTGGTCGACTCCCCCCATTCCAGACACCGAAGGGAGTTCTGCCACTCGTTCCTTATCCATTTTCACATAATGGTTCGTGTGGAGCATGGTCCACGTTAACGTCATCCTCAACAGATATGTCTTTTCTTAACAGTACATGTTTTCCAGACAAGCAAGGTCTTCCCCACAGAACAGGGTTAGATCTAGAAAATGAAGTTTATAATTTAGGTAATTATTCTTCGAATTTCATGGTCCTGAATGTTCAGTCTGATACTACTCCAGACTTACCTGCTATGTCAGTATTACCAGTCAAAGGTGAATTATGTGTCCGAAAGAATGGTTCCGTACCTGTAGGACATAGTGATTGTACTACTATTGTCAAGTATAGTGACAGTGGGAAATCTATTTTCAAAGCTTCACGTCATTCTTATTTTGTTTGTGGTCAGACCGCATATGTTCGTCTGCCCCTCGATTGGGAGGGAACCTGTTACATTGCCTTCCTACTGCCACCAGTTTTTCTAGCCCCACCCGACTACCATAGGAATTCCCACCTAGTACATACTAGACACAAGAGAGATCTCCCGATTGTCGATTATACTGAAACTGCTCTAGAACAATACATAGATATCAATAAAGGTGTCTTTCCCTATTTAGGTACTGTCGTGAATAGTAAACTGATACGTAGATTAACGAGAACCCTTGAAGCAGTAGTGATTGAGACTACTTCTGCTCTAGGTAACTTGACCGAAGAGCAATCCTTTATGAGAATTGTCGTGCTCCAGAATCGTCTCGTCCTTGACGTCATACTGGCCGATAGGGGCGGGGCATGTAGAGTCATCGGATCTAGTTGCTGCATTTTCATTCCTAATAACGCGCCGTCTGTTTATTCAGCTATAACCAGACTCCATAAAATTGCCCATATGTTACACCAAGATCCAGGCACCTGGACATGGTCCGGTTGGTTCTGGAATATAATTTCCGCTTGGGGATGGAAAGTATTGTCATTTCTGGGTATTGCAGTAGCGATCATATTCAGTTGCTGCCTATGTATACAATGTGGCCCTGCGATTTGTGGCATTTGTGCTACCTCTTGTATTCCTAGTCCCAAGTCCCGTTCTAAATCCAGTTCCAAGAAAATTCGAGACGAGCAAATGATACTGTATGAAATGATAGATGGTATCATGAATATTGATGTTTCCTGATGGAAACGTAGTGACAAGGAGGGAATGTGGAAAAGTAAATTTTGCCATGTTCTGTGTCCCTACGTGTCCCCCATCTTATGTTATATGTGCATGATTAATATGCATATGTATTCCCCATGTTTGATTAAAGACGCAATTACAGTTGTGTCCATCTCTAGTATGCCAGTTTCCAGTTCTCGTGAAAGCTACGAGTATTAGGCCTATGTAAAGCTACGTTGCCATGTTTCTCAGTGTGCACGTTATTTCATTGTAAAGTCCCCGTTTCTAGGCCTCAAAAGGGCCCGGACACCAGATTCAGCTCCTGTCTCCTGAACCCTCGCTGAGGAGCGATACAGCCCCCACCTGTATCCTCGACCCTTCACTTACTTCCTGCCTCACAGTGCCCGGCTCAGCCTGGCTCTGCCTACGAGTCTGCCAAGAGTATGTTATGATTCTAGTTATCAGTCCAGCCCTCCTTCTCTGCATTCCTAAGCTACTGAATCGCATCAATAGTTTCCGTCATCATCTAGCCTTTACGTCTCCATGTAAGAGAAATACTGTATTTATGGTCATTTAATATTCTTCATCACGCACTACATGTAGAATAATGCATGCTCCAGTCTTAGAGTCTGTTAGCCTTTACCCCGATAACTTTTAGTTTATATCAACATGTTCTCTAAACATCAGATACTAGATAGTGGGTTAGGTACATGTCGCCCTGACTCTCCAGACTTCAGTCTCTACTCCTAGCACAGAAGTCATAGCCCCCAGCTTCTCCTAGTAACACGTTATTGTCAGTTTGCGCGCACCATTTAGGTTAGAGGTCCCGGCTCCTTAGGTAGCCCCCTCCATGTTTCCGCCCCATTTATGACATATTCTGTTACGTTTACATCACATGTCCATGTATACGCCTCCTGTTACACCCACTTTCACCCTTATCTTTCGCGACTGCTATTGACCACACCCACTGCTCCGCCTATCATATGTATTGTAATGCAACTATTTTAGTATATATGCTTGTGCATTGTTATTAAAAGTTATCCTTTTCCTTGATCCTGCCCCCGGCAGCGCTGCCATCCTATTCCTGTGCAGGTTGTCCTGTTCCTGTCCTTTATGCTGTATTAAACCTGCAAACTCCTACTACCTCGAATCTTGACTCTTATTTATTGAGCTATCTGTTATTGCTATGTCCAGTCAAACCTAGATCCGGTATTATTTATTTATATACCACAGCAGCAACAGGTCACAGGCGAGAGGAGGCAGCTAAGTTAGAACAGTGTTGTCTTGAGTGCCTTCCACTTCTCGTCCTTGTTACGGTACGCGGTGCGAGTCTTTGAGCGTTGACGCTTCGCTCCTCCTGCCTCAATTCTCTGGGTTTATGTCCTCTTCCCTCTCACACATCCACCCTTCTATCGCTCCCTGATATTGCGTTCCTCCTCCTTCCTCCCTGACCCCTTTCTGTTTATATAAGTAGCCCTTGTTCAGTTTTCTTTCTCTTCTTCCTCTTTGTTCCCATTGATGTGTCCTCTTTTTATTTCTATCTTCTCCAGACCGCGGAAGACTTCGGCTGCATGGCGTCGTCGGCTCGTGGATATCTCTTCCCCCGGACTTGCCCCCTACAATGGTCTGATGATCCTCTCCTGTCGAGAAGCCTTTGGTTTCATTTGTTGGCTCCATCACGGCCTCTTTCAGAAGGTGGTCCAGGTTCAAATGTGTTTGAGCTTGGACTCTGGAGCAAACGCTGAAGGGATGCTTGTGTGCCATTCTTCCTTTATTCGACAATAAACCTTCACACATACTTACCCACTTGCTATGTTTGTGGAAACCCCATTTAACATTTATTGATGACAGTTTTTTTTAATAGAGTTTTGCATAGCGCGAACTTGAACCGGTATCGGGTATCAGATCACTTTACATAGCACCAGTTGCGTTACATGCGGAAACATTCCTTTTTGTTAGGCACGGGGAGATTAAGTGATTTGCCCAGAATCACAGGATGCTTGGCGTCGTTACCAAGACTCGAACCCAGATCCCCAGATTCGAGGACGACCCCCCTAGCCATTAGGCCGATTCCTCTACCCACAGTTGATCTAGAATCTGCACCCTTGCATGGAAGAAATGACACAGCTATCAACAGGGTTGGATTGGGATGAATAATTGGCCTGGGCACCCAAACAAAGTGTCTGACAATTGCAGATCGCAAAATTTCATGAATCATTGTGCGGTTTGCATCGGAACCTTATCTCGTGGAGAAATTTGTGGTGAATTATGCTTTTTGAAGTTTCAAAGGCCAGTAGCATCATCCAAGACTAGAAACATCATTATTCCAGTACAGATCACCCACTTGCCTTCTGAAACGTACCTTCAGGTCAATAGAGCTCTCACCGCCAGATCCCTGAACGGGTTTCGTAGATCCCCAAGCCTTTTCTCACCCTCGGATCTCTGGATCCCCTGTCAGGACGTAAAAGTCCCGGCCATCCTTAGGGATTCTCAGTTACTTCTAAGCAGCATGTCCTCAGAGGTTCTCACTCATACTCAAGTCTTGTGCTCACCTCAGGGACGCATGGGTTCTGCGCATCTTGTGGACTTGAGGCCTATCAGTTGGTGCCCAAACTACCCACTTACCAATCGAACCCTTGAGCTCGTTTCCGCTCTTTGGTCCCCTGAGGATCCTGCTCAGGCTCAGATCTCCAAGACTCCAGCTCTGAAACATCCTTTACCCCACAGTCTTCACAACGAGCAGCCTTTACAACGAAGTCGGTACCCCGCACGGCACGTTATCAAGAGTCTCTTTACTACACACGTCATTAAATCGACTTGCTGTAGGGGGCGCTGTTGGACCAGTGTTGGATTTTTAAGTCCAACACCTCCTGTACTGTTGCCTAGACTGGAGTTGGAA